>NC_143030.1:13099592-13129592 GCF_057628025.1 Oncorhynchus mykiss
CCAGTCACCACAGTCCATGTATCCAGTCACCCCAGTCCATGTATCCAGTCACCACAGTCCATGTATCCAGTCACCACAGTCCATGTATCCAGTCACCCCAGTCCATGTATCCAGTCACAACAGTCCATGCATCCAGTCACCCCAGTCCATGTATCTAGTCACCCCAGTCCATGTATCCAGTCACCCCAGTCCATGTATCCAGTCACCCCAGTCCATGTATCCAGTCACCCCAGTCCATGTATCCAGTCACCACAGTCCATGTATCCAGTCACCCCAGTCCATGTATCCAGTCACCACAGTCCATGTATCCAGTCACCCCAGTCCATGTATCCAGTCACCACAGTCCATGTATCCAGTCACCACAGTCCATGTATCCAGTCACCCCAGTCCATGTATCCAGTCACAACAGTCCATGCATCCAGTCACCCCAGTCCATGTATCTAGTCACCCCAGTCCATGTATCCAGTCACCCCAGTCCATGTATCCAGTCACCCCAGTCCATGTATCCAGTCACCACAGTCCATGTATCCAGTCACCCCAGTCCATGTATCCAGTCACCCCAGTCCATGTATCCAGTCACCCCAGTCCATGTATCCAGTCACCACGGTCCATCTATTCAGTCCTTTGCATTTGAAGAGGCATTCTATTGCTGTGCTAATGAGCAGAACACTGAGATGTGTTCGAAACACATATGTACACGCCTGACAGTTTTATTACAATCACACACTCACACGCGCATGCAGTTACACGTGCAAGCACACAAACACGCACAAGAGATTAAGAGGATGAATGATACAGACAGGGAGAGAGATGGAGAGAGAGGAGAGAGACAGAGAGATGGAGAGAGGAGAGAGATGGAGAGAGGAGGAAAGAGACAGAGAGAGAGAGAGAGAGGAGAGAGACAGAATTAGACATCCTGTCACCATAGATTACTTTTAGTATAATTGTCTTTGGCATGACTGTCTGGCCTCTCTCAGGCTGTGGCGGAGAAACACACGCTTTGCTGCCGTTTTCACAGTCTCTGTGTGTGTGTGTGTGTGTGTGTGTCTACCTTGAGGGAGGGAGGGAGGGACAGAGACACAGAGTGGTTGAGAGACAGAGAGGTTGAGAGACAGAGAGGGAGGGAGGGATGATGGGAGGGAGAGATGGGGGAAGGAGGGAGACAGAGAGGTTGAGAGACAGAGAGGGAGGAAGGGGGGAGGGAGGGAGACAGAGAGGGAGGGAGTGAGCAAGGGAGGGAGGGACAGAGACACAGAGCGGTTGAGAGACAGAGAGGGAGGGAGGGAGGGAGGGAGGGACAGAGGGAGGGAGGGACAGAGACAGAGGGAGGAATGGGGGAGGGGGGAGGGCTTTAGATCAATTCTTCCTGCTTTGTAATGTAACATGCGTTGTAATGTAACATGTGTTATAATGTAACATGAGTTATAATGTAACATGTGTTGTAATGTAACATGTGTTGTAATGTAACATGTGTTGTAATGTAACATGTGTTGTAATGTAACATGTGTTGTAATGTAACATGAGTTATAATGTAACATGTGTTGTAATGTAACATGTGTAATAATGTAACGTGTTGTAATGTAACGTGTGTTGTAATGTAACATGTGTTGTAATGTAACATGTGTTGTAATGTAACGTGTTGTAATGTAACATGTGTTATAATGTAACATGCGTTATAATGTAACATGTGTTGAAATGTAACATGTGTTGTAATGTAACATGTGTTGTAATGTAACATGTGTTGTAATGTAACATGTGTAATAATGTAACGTGTTGTAATGTAACATGTGTTGTAATGTAACATGTGTTGTAATGTAACATGTGTTATAATGTAACATGCGTTATAATGTAACATGTGTTGTAATGTAACATGTGTTGTAATGTAACATGTGTTGTAATGTAACGTGTTGTAATGTAACATGTGTTGTAATGTAACATGTGTTGTAATGTAACATGTGTTGTAATGTAACATGTGTTGTAATGTAACATGTGTTGTAATGTAACGTGTTGTAATGTAACATGTGTTATAATGTAACATGTGTTGTAATGTAACGTGTGTTGTAATGTAACATGTGTTATAATGTAACATGTGTTATAATGTAACATGTGTTATAATGTAACATGTGTTGTAATGTGACATGTGTTGTAATGTAACATGTGTTATAATGTAACGAGTTGTAATGTAACATGTGTTGTAATGTAACATGTGGAATAATGTAACATATGTTATAATGTAACATGTGTAATCATGTAATATGTGTTGTAATGTAACATGTGTTGTAATGTAACATGTGGAATAATGTAACATGTGTTGTAATGTAACATGTGTTGTAATGTAACATGTGTAATAATGTAACATGTGTAATAATGTAACATGTGTTGTAATGTGACATGTGTTGTAATGTAACATGTGGAATAATGTAACATGTGGAATAATGTAACATGTGTTGTAATGTAACATGTGTTGTAATGTAACATGTGGAATAATGTAACATGTGTTGTAATGTAACATGTGTTGTAATGTAACATGTGTAATAATGTAACATGTGTAATAATGTAACATGTGTTGTAATGTGACATGTGTTGTAATGTAACATGTGGAATGATGTAACATGTGGAATAATGTAACATGTGTAACGTGTGTTGTAATGTAAAATGTGTTGTAATGTAACATGTGTTTCCAATGCCAATAAAACCATTGAATGGAATTTTATATTAGAGCCATACTCACAGCACTGGAAACCCTCTGGCATGAAATGACTGCTTTGGCAGGTACTTTAGTAACACTCTCAGTATCTTCATTTCAGCACCCTTTTTCGTCCTGTATAGTATTTTACAGTCGTGGCCAAAAGTTTTGAGTATGACACAAATATATTAATTTTCACAAAGTGTCTTTAGATATTTTCGCCAGATGTTACTATGGAATACTGAAGTATAATTACAAGCATTTCGTAAGTGTCGAAGGCTTTTATTGACAATTACATGAAGTTGATGCAAAGAGTCAATATTTGCAGTGTTGACCCTTCTTTTTCCAGACCTCTGCAATCCGCCCTGGCATGCTGTCAATTAACTTCTGGGCCACATGATGGCAGCCCATTCTTGCATAATCAATGCTTGGAGTTTGTCAGAATTTGTGGGTTTTTGTTTGTCCACCCACCTCTTGAGGATTGACCACAAATTCTCAATGGGATTAAGGTCTGGTGAGTTTCCTGGCTATGGACCCAAAATATTGATGTTTTGTTCCCCAAGCCACTTAGTTATCTCTTTTGCCTTATGGCAAGGTGCTCCATCATGCTGGAAAAGGCATTGTTTGTCACAAACTGTTCCTGGATGGTTGGGAGAAGTTGCTCTCGGAGGATGTGTTGGTACCATTCTTTATTCATGGCTGTGTTCTTAGGCAAAATTGTGAGTGAGCCCACTCCCTTGCCTGAGCAGCAACCCCACACATGAATGGTCTCAGGATGCTTTACTGTTGGCATGACACAGGACTGATGGTAGCGCTCACCTTGTCTTCTGTGCACAAGCATTTTTCTGGATGCCCCAAACAATCGGAAAGGTGATTCATCAGAGAAAAGGACTTTACCCCAGTCCTCAGCAGTCCAATCCCTGTACCTTTTGCAGAATATCAGTCTGTCCCTGATGTTTTTCCTGGAGAGAAGTGGCTTCTTTGCTGCCCTTCTTGACACCTGGCCATCCTCCAAAAGTCTTTGCCTCACTGTGCGTGCAGATGCACTCACACCTGCCTGCTGCCATTCCTGAGCAAGCTCTCTACTGGTGGTGCCCCGATCCCGCAGCTGAATCAACTTTAGGAGACGGTCCTGGTGCTTGCTGGACTTTCTTGGGTGCCTTGAAGCATTCTTCACAACAATTGAACCGCTCTCCTTGAAGTTCTTGATGATCCGATAAATGGTTGATTTAGGTGCAATCTTACGGGCAGCTTTTGCACTTTTTGTGCAAAGCAATGATGACGGCACGTGTTTCCCTGCAGGTAACCATGGATGACAGAGGAAGAACAATGATTCCAAGCACCACCCTCCCTTTGAAGCTTCCAGTCTGTTATTCAAGACTTTGTGAAAATTAATATTTGTGTCATTCTCAAAACTTTTGGCCACGACTGTAGTCTCAGAATTGAAGTCTCTCTCTCTTTCTCTCGCTCCCTCTCTCTCCTCCCTACCTCCCTCTCTACCACTCTCCCCTAAATGTCTCAACCCGTAACCCACATCCCGCTCCAGTACTCGTGGGGTAAAAATGAGTCATCAAGGGACAGAAATGGCTCCCTACAAATGTGTTTGTGTGAAGTTTATTTACAAAATGTGATATTTTTTTCACATTTGTGTTTTTTTTTTCATCAGAAATGAATGCTTATGGGTACCTTCATGTGTGTGTAAAATATTTATATTCTCAGTAATATTTCAACTGGTTTAGTTGCAAAATGCTGTAAATCCGTTGTTTAGCTAGAATGGAATGTTATTGTCCTGTATATATTATATTTAACATGTAAATTCAACACATCGTCAATATAACCTCACGCTATAGTGTTTGGTCAGAGTTAGGCCTTGTCCAAAATGGCACCCTCTCTCTCTAGCTCTCTCTCTCTCTCTCCCTCTCTCTCTCTCTCTCTCTCTCTCTCTCTCTCTCTCTCTAGCTCTCTCTCTCTCCCTCTCTCTCTCTCTCTCTCTCTCTCTCTCTCTCTCTCTCTCTCTCTCTCTCTCTCTCTCTCTCTCTCTCTCTCTCTGTCTCTTAGCTCTTTCTGCCAAGTTATTTTTGTCATCTCTCAGTCTTAAATAGCTGACAGGGTGAGTGATGAGTGAAGATTGAATATCAGGGTAAAAGTCACCTTTACGTACAGATCTAGGATCAGCTTACTATCTCCAAATCCTAGCCTTAGCCATTAGGGAACTCTAAGACTGAGATCAGTGTTTAAAGGTACATTCTACTGCTCAGGGATTCGGCAGAGGTAAGGGTGAGGAAAATTTTGCCCATAGTTAAGTTGACTGCTGGCCTCTCAATTCTGCCCTTAAGGAAAATGGTGGTTTTATGTCTGTACTGACCCTGACCTAGAGGTCAGGGTAGAGGTTAACAGAAATGCACTTAGCACAGACACACACACACAAACACACACACACACACACACACACACACACACACACACACACAATACCAGCGGTCTGTTTATCTTCTCTTCTCTAAATCCTCCATATTTCCTCCCCTCTTCCAAATCCCTGTGGTTATGTAAGAGAGAGATAAGAGAGGGGGAGGAGGAGGAGGAGAGGAGGAGGAGGAAAGGAGAGCAGGAGAGGAGGAGGAAAGGAGAGAGATGGAGAGGAGGGAGAGGGAAAGGAGGGAATTAGGAGAGGAGGAGGAGAGGAGGAAGAGCACATTAATTGCAGTGTAGAGGACCTGCTGCTGAGCTGGTAATTAAGTAGACTCTGCTAACCTTATGGGAGATAAGAGGTATTCACTGTACTGGAGCTACCCTACCCTATCGCTCCTCTTTCTTTCTTTCTGTCTTTCTTTCTTTCTTTCTTTCTTTCTTTCTTTCCCCGCTCGCTCTCTCGCTCCTGCTCTCTATCTCCCCTCTCTCTTCTTCTCCCTCTCTCTTTGTCTCTGTTTCTATGCAGATCACACATCAAGATTCTGACTCCTCTTCCTCTTTCTGATTGGTTGTTGTGGATTTATGAATGATTGTTGTCATTCTGCTCATTCAGTTTCTGATGATTCTTGTTATTATTATGCTGTTTGGGAGCGCCTTCCCTTTCACTCCCTGACAATACACACACAAGCACACACACACACATACACACACGTGCATACACACACACAAACCCCTCCCCTTTCTAACCACAGTCCCTCCCCTCACAACTGGCTATTATGTAACACAAGTCTCTGGGTATTAGTTATGCAAATTTTATACATTTGCATTAATGTGCAATTTCTCTCTCTCTTTCTCTCCCTCCTTTTTTCTCTCCCTCCCTCTGTCTGCATCGCTCCCTCTGTATCTTGCCCAACCCTCTGCCATCTCTTCTCTTTCTCCATCTCTCTCTCGCTCTCTACCTCTCTTCTCCGGTCTTTCGCTCTCTACCTCTCTATCATCCATGCATCCCTCTCCATCGTCCCCACCTCTCCCTCACCTCCTCTCTACCTCTCCTTTCCCTCCTTCCCTCTCTCCAGCCACTACCATCTTGGACGCGGAACCGAAGCGTAGCGCGGCGTCGTCGTCGACGGCGGCGGCCCACTTCCGGTCTCCATGGCAACAGAGCGTTAATGTGTTTGGCTCGTGGAGCAGGCCGGACTGTGTTCAGGAGTTACACCAGGAGGCTCAGCTTAACCTGCAGAGTCTGCTGCAAGGTACAGTAACTAACCCTGGGGGTGTGTATGTCGGGAGTGTGTGAGTGGAGTGTGTGTGTGTTTTTGAGTGGAGTGGAGTGTGTGGGTGGGTGGGTGGGTGGGTGGGGGGGGGGGGGGGGGGGGTTTGAAGAAGGAGGAGACGAGGGATAACGTGATCGAGACTAGGGGTTATGTGATCAAAGCTACAGCTGCCGTGTTGTTATGCCATGGCGTGTGTGTGTGTGTGTGTGTGTGTGTGTGTGTGTGTGTGTGTGTGTGTGGATAGGGGAGAGAGAGGAGGTCGATGTGAAGGGACCTTGCTGCCCTCTTCACAGTAATCCGTTCTGTTCTTCTGCTCTGAGTGTGTGAGCGTGTGTGTGTGCGACTGCGTGCACGTATGTGTGTGTGTGTGTGTGTGTGTACGTGTCTGGGTGTGAGTGTATGTGTGTGTGTACGTGTGTGTGTGTGTGTGTGTACATGTGTGTGTGTGTGTACGTGTGTGTGTGTGTACATGTGTGTGTGTGTGTGTACATGTGTGTGTGTGTGTGTGTGTGTGTGGGTGTGAGTGTATGTGTGTGTGTGTGGGTGTACATGTACGTGTGTGTGTGCATGTGTGTGTGTGTACATGTGTGTACGTGTGGGTGTGAGTGTGTGTGTGGGTGTGTGGGTGTGTGTGTGTGTGGGTGTGCTTGTATTTTCCCTTGCTTTGTTTTTCTTATCAGTTCCCCTCCGGTGCACAAGGGCTTTAGGTTGATGTTGTTTTACTTTCATCCCTCTCTCCTACTTCCTCTCTCTCTCTCCCACTTCCTCTCCCTCTCTCCTACTTCTTCTCCCTCTTCTCTCCGTCTCTCTTCCTCCGCTCTCTCCCTCTTCCTCTCCCTCTTCTCTCCGTCTCTTTTCCTTCTTCCCTCTCTCTCCTCCTCCTTCCTCCTTCCCTCTCTCTGACACATAATAACCCTGATTGGCATCTCAGATTATGTCTGCGTCCCAAATGGCACCCTATTGCCTACATAGTGCACTACTTTTGACTAGACCACAGGGCTAGTATAGGGAATCGGGAGCTATTTGGGAAGCAGGTATGTTAAGCCTTCCCTCCTCCCTTTATTCAATGAACAGATGAATGAATTCATGAATGAACGTTTACTTTCTGCCGATGATCATCACCACCCACCTTTTTCCTTCCATCTTTTCCACTATTTCTCTCTCTCTCTCTCTCTCCCTCTCGCTCTCTGTCTCTCTCTCTCTCTCTGTCTCTCTCTCTCGCTCTCTCTCTCTCTCTCTCTCTCTCTCTCTCTCTCTCTTTCTTTCAGTCTCTCTCTCTCTCGCTCCCTCCCTCTCTCTCTCTCTCTCTCTCTCTCTCTCTCTCTCTCTCTTTCTTTCAGTCTCTCTCCCTCTCTCTCTCTCTCTCTCCCTCTCTCTCTCTCTCTCTCTCTCTCTCTCTCTTTCTTTCAGTCTCTCTCTCTCTTTCTTTCAGTCTCTCTCTCTCTCTCTCTCTCAATTCAATTTAATTAAATTAAATTCACTTTATTGGTATGACGTAACAATGTACATATTGACAAAGCTTTCTTTGGATATTTGTAATATTAAAATAATAAGAATCAAAATGGTCAACGGGACAACAGTAACAACAATAACCAAGGGTCAAAATAACCATACATTCAACAATAACAATAAGCATAGAGGACACTGTCCCTCGTTTTATGGCAGGCAGCAATGTAGTGTGCTGTCAACCCACAGCTCTCTGTGTCCTCCCCCAACAGGACGGGTAGCCTACTCTCATCAGAGAGGTCTTCAATGTAGTGCGCTGTCAACCCACAGCTCTCTGCGTCCTCCCCCAACAGGACGGGTAGCCTACTCTCATCAGAGAGGTCTTCAATGTAGTGCACTGTCAACCCACAGCTCTCTGCGTCCTCCCCCAACAGGACGGGTAGCCTACTCTCATCAGAGAGGTCTTCAATGTAGTGCGCTGTCAACCCACAGCTCTCTGCGTCCTCCCCCAACAGGACGGGTAGCCTACTCTCATCAGAGAGGTCTTTGAAACCTTGAATAAGGGTTTCAAATTTGGGGAAATGACACTCTCTAATTGTTTTATATTTTTGACATTTTGTTAGGAAATGCAGCTCCGTCTCAGGTTCTGCTGTTGTGCAGTGGTTGCACAGCCTTTCCTCTACAGGGAGCCAGGTTCTGCTGTTGTGCAGTGGTTGCACAGCCTTTCCTCTACAGGGAACCAGGTTCTGCTGTTGTGCAGTGGTTCCACAGCCTTTCCTCTACAGGGAACCAGGTTCTGCTGTTGTGCATTGGTTCCACAGCCTTTCCTCTACAGGGAACCAGGTTCTGCTGTGGTGCAGTGGTTGCACAGCCTTTCCTCTACAGGGAGCCAGGTTTTCCTGTGTCTACCCTTCTCAATGGCAAGGCTGTGCTCACTGAGCCTGTACTTTGTCAAGGTTTTTCTAAGGTTTTGATCAGTAACCATGGTCAAATATTTAGCCACAGTGTACTGCCGATTTTGTGCCAGATAGCAGTGCATTGTGCTTTGTGAACTCAACCCCAGGACCAGCTGGATGAGGGGACTGAGGCTTCAGTGTGTTAGTAGAACAGGTTTGTGAACTCAGCCCCAGGACCAGCTGGATGAGGGGACTGAGGCTTCAGTGTGTTAGTAGAACAGGTTTGTGAACTCAGCCCCAGGACCAGCTGGATGAGGGGACTGAGGCTTCAGTGTGTTAGTAGAACAGGTTTGTGAACTCAGCCCCAGGACCAGCTGGATGAGGGGACTGAGGCTTCAGTGTGTTAGTAGAACAGGTTAGTGAACTCAGCCCCAGGACCAGCTGGATGAGGGGACTGAGGCTTCAGTGTGTTAGTAGAACAGGTTTGTGAACTCAGCCCCAGGACCAGCTGGATGAGGGGACTGAGGCTTCAGTGTGTTAGTAGAACAGGTTAGTGAACTCAGCCCCAGGACCAGCTGGATGAGGGGACTGAGGCTTCAGTGTGTTAGTAGAACAGGTTAGTGAACTCAGCCCCAGGACCAGCTGGATGAGGAGACTGAGGCTTCAGTGTGTTAGTAGAACAGGTTTGTGAACTCAGCCCCAGGACCAGCTGGATGAGGGGACTGAGGCTTCAGTGTGTTAGTAGAACAGGTTTGTGAACTCAGCCCCAGGACCAGCTGGATGAGGGGACTGAGGCTTCAGTGTGTTAGTAGAACAGGTTAGTGAACTCAGCCCCAGGACCAGCTGGATGAGGGGACTGAGGCTTCAGTGTGTTAGTAGAACAGGTTTGTGAACTCAGCCCCAGGACCAGCTGGATGAGGGGACTGAGGCTTCAGTGTGTTAGTAGAACAGGTTTGTGAACTCAGCCCCAGGACCAGCTGGATGAGGGGACTGAGGCTTCAGTGTGTTAGTAGAACAGGTTTGTGAACTCAGCCCCAGGACCAGCTGGATGAGGGGACTGAGGCTTCAGTGTGTTAGTAGAACAGGTTTGTGAACTCAGCCCCAGGACCAGCTGGATGAGGGGACTGAGGCTTCAGTGTGTTAGTAGAACAGGTTTGTGAACTCAGCCCCAGGACCAGCTGGATGAGGGGACTGAGGCTTCAGTGTGTTAGTAGAACAGGTTTGTAAACTCAGCCCCAGGACCAGCTGGATGAGGGGACTGAGGCTTCAGTGTGTTAGTAGAACAGGTTTGTAAACTCAGCCCCAGGACCAGCTGGATGAGGGGACTCTTTTCTTTGCTCAGCTCTTGGCATTGCAGGGCTTGGTAATGATATGAGAGGGGGTCACTGTATTTGAGATGTTTCCGAAACGGAATTACACTTTTCTGAGTTTTTATTAATAGTGGATATTGGCCTAATTCTGCCCTGCATGCATTGTTTGTAGTTTTCCTCTGGACATGTAGGAGAATCTTACAGAACTCTGCATGCAGGGTTTCAATGGGGTGTTTGTCCCATTGTTTAAAATCTTATTTCGCAAGTGGACCCCACACCTCGCTGCCATAAAGTGAAATTGGTTCAATGACACATTCAATTAGTTTTAGCCAAATTTTAATAGGTAGAATGACCTGCGTGCTTTCTCTCTCAGTTCATTCACTGCATCATTAAGAAGTCCAGTTGACCTTATTTTTAAACGTCTCTCTCTCTCTTTCTAAAGTCTCTCTCTCTCTGTATTCTCTCTCTCTCTCTCTCTCTCTCTCTCTCTTTCTTTCAGTCTCTCTGTCTCTCTGTCTCTTTTTCTCTCTCGCTCTCTCTATCTGTTTCTGTGTACTTGAATTGCTTAGTGCGTGCATGCGTGTGTGTGTGCGTGTGTGTGTGTGTGTGTGTGCGTGCGTGTGTGTGTAGGTACAGTAGATAAATACCTGTCTGCCATGAGAATGTACATAGTGTACGACACCCAGAAACCTGCAGGTGTGTGTGTGTGTATAGATACAGTAGCAGGTGCTGGAGTTAAACTCATAACAATAAAGATACCAGCCAGCCACTGCTGGCTTTTTGGCAGTGTTTGTGTTGAAATATTTTTACACAATAAACTGCAGGAGCATCTACGCATTCTTTAATACATAGATTATAATACAGTATACAACAGTGGGGTACTGTACTCAGCACCCCAACCAGGCAAGCCACACACACACACACAGAGAAACACACAGACACAGTACTCAGCACCCCAACCAGGCAAGCCACACACACACACACAGAGAAACACACAGACACAGTACTCAGCACCCCAACCAGGCAAGCCACACACACACACACACAGAGAAACACACAGACACAGTACTCAGCACCCCAACCAGGCAAGCCACACACACACACACAGAAACACACAGAAACAGTACTCAGCACCCCAACCAGGCAAGCCACACACACACACACAGAAACAGTACTCAGCACCCCAACCAGGCAAGCCACACACACACACACAGAAACACACAGAAACAGTACTCAGCACCCCAACCAGGCAAGCCACACACACACAGAGAAACACACAGAAACAGTACTCAGCACCCCAACCAGGCAAGCCACACACACACAGAGAAACACACAGGAGCAGTACTCAGCACCCCAGGTGTAACACCAAGGTCTGTACAGTACTGTGCCTCATCCATTAGTCCCAGGTGTAACACCAAGGTCTGTACAGTACTGTGCCTCATCCATTAGTCCCAGATGTAATACCAAGGTCTGTACAGTACTATACCTCATCCATTAGTCCCAGGTGTAACACCAAGGTCTGTACAGTACTGTGCCTCATCCATTAGTCCCAGGTGTAACACCATGGTTTGTACAGTACTGTGCCTCATCCATTAGTCCCAGGTGTAACACCAAGGTCTGTACAGTACTGTGCCTCATCCATTAGTCCCAGGTGTAACACCAAGGTCTGTACAGTACTGTACCTCATCCATTAGTCCCAGGTGTAACACCAAGGTCTGTACAGTACTGTACCTCATCCATTAGTCCCAGGTGTAACACCAAGGTCTGTACAGTACTGTGCCTCATCCATTAGTCCCTGTATTCCTAAAGCACTTCTTTGTGTTTGCTATCCCAGATGAGAGCACTTCTACAATAGTTATATCATCAAATGAGGTTGGATTTGATCTTTCATTTATAAATATCAGCTAATAA
Source organism: Oncorhynchus mykiss (assembly GCF_057628025.1). NCBI lineage: Eukaryota > Metazoa > Chordata > Actinopteri > Salmoniformes > Salmonidae > Oncorhynchus > Oncorhynchus mykiss. Next base: position 13,111,525 of record NC_143030.1, read on the forward strand.
ATTAAATAATAATAGTAGTGTATTCTTCTACCCCATATCAAACACATCCCCTGAAATACTTTCATATTCTTGAGGTGAGTTTGATTTATGTAGCCTGGCATGAAGAGTTAGATATCGTTCTTTAGGGACTAGTCTAGGAGTTTGGTTGTCAATCTTGACAAGTTAACTCGAGTTTCACTTCAAAGTATTTCAACTATTTAAACCATATGACTCTTTGACCTGCAGTTGAAAGGCCTGTTGTGGTTAGTAGTTTTTTTTTCTTCCTTGGTCCTCAATTAGAGAGTGGTCAGGGGTTAGCGTCATTATAATGAAGGTCACACTTCTTGAAAGTCCAATTGCTGACATGCAAAACATTTTGGGACTGTATCAACAGTAGACTAATGAAGGAAAATACCAAAAGATCGTAGTTGGGTGAACTTCCCCTTTAAGGCTATTTATTGGCGGTTGTTGTTGCTGCTCCTGAGTGGTGCAGTGCATCTCAGTGCAAGAGTTGTCCCTACAGTCCCTGGTTCGAATCCAGGCTGTATCACACCCGGCCATGATTGGGAGTCCCATAGGGGGGTGCACAATTGGCCCAGGCCCGGGTTTGACCGGTGTAGGCCGTCATTGTAAATAAGAATTTATTCTGAACAGACTTTAAGGTTAAGGTTAAATCATTTTTTAAAATCAATTTACACCAAGGCCGAGTCAGTTCCAAATGGCACCCTATTCCCTATATAGTGCACTATATTTAACTAAAAGTAGTGCACTATTAAGGGAATACAGTGCCATTTGGAATGCAGCCCAAGGGGGAGATTGTATAGATTGGGATATGGGAGATTGTATAGATTGTGATATGGGAGATTGGGATATGGGAGATTGTATAGATTGGGATATAGGAGATTGTATAGATTGGGATATGGGAGATTGTATAGATTGGGATATGGGAGATTGTATAGATTGGGATGTGGGAGATTGTATAGATTGGGATGTGGGAGATTGTATAGATTGGGATGTGGGAGATTGTATAGATTGGGATATGGGAGATTGTATAGATTGGGATATGGGAGATTGTATAGATTGGGATATGGGAGATTGTATAGATTGTGATATGGGAGATTGTATAGATTGGGATATAGGAGATTGTATAGATTGGGATATGGGAGATTGTATAGATTGGGATATGGGAGATTGTATAGATTGGGAAATGGGAGATTGTATAGATTGGGAAATGGGAGATTGTATAGATTGGGATGTGGGAGATTGTATAGATTGGGATATGGGAGATTGTATAGATTGTGATATGGGAGATTGTATAGATTGGGATATAGGAGATTGTATGGATTGGGATATGGGAGATTGTATAGATTGGGATGTGGGAGATTGTATAGATTTGGATATGGGAGATTGTATAGATTGGGATGTGGGAGATTGTATAGATTGTGATATGGGAGATTGTATAGATTGGGATATGGGAGATTGTATAGATTGGGATGTGTGAGATTGTATAGATTGGGATATGGGAGATTGTATAGATTGTGATATGGGAGATTGTATAGATTGTGATATGGGAGATTGTATAGATTGTGATATGGGAGATTGTATAGATTGGGATATGGGAGATTGTATAGATTGGGATATGGGAGATTGTATAGATTGGGATATGGGAGATTGTATAGATTGGGATATGGGAGATTGTATAGATTGGGATATGGGAGATTGTATAGATTGGGATATGGGAGATTGTATAGATTGGGATATGGGAGATTGTATAGATTGGGATATGGGAGATTGTATAGATTGTGATATGGGAGATTGTATAGATTGGGATATGGGAGATTGTATAGATTGGGATATGGGAGATTGTATAGATTGGGATATGGGAGATTGTATAGATTGTGATATGGGAGATTGTATAGATTTGGATATGGGAGATTGTATAGATTGTGATATGGGAGATTATATAGATTGGGATATGGGAGATTGTATAGATTGTGATATGGGAGAATGGGACCAGCTTGACTTTAAGTATTATAGCTAACGTTACTGACATTAAAATAATATATTTTGGACATCAAGTTGTCAGTGTGTGTGTGTGTGTGTGGTGTGTGTGTGTGTGTGTGTGTACTGTGTGTATGGGCCCTTCATAAACAGCCCAGCCCCACCCCTAACAACCGGGACCCGTTAACAGGAGAACAGTGGGTTAACTGCCTTGTTCAGGAGAACAGTGGGTTAACTACCTTGTTCAGGGGAACAGTGTGTTAACTGCCTTGTTCAGGAGAACAGTGGGTTAACTGCCTTGTTCAGGAGAACAGTTGGTTAACTGCCTTGCTCAGGGGAACAGTGGGTTAACTGCCTTGTTCAGGAGAACAGTGGGTTAACTGCCTTGTTCAGGGGAACAGTGGGTTAACTGCCTTGCTCAGGAGAACAGTGGATTAGGAGAACAGTGGGTTAACTGCCTTGTTCAGGGGAACAGTGGGTTAACTGCCTTGTTCAGGGGAACAGTGGGTTAACTGCCTTGTTCAGGGGAACAGTGGGTTAACTGCCTTGTTCAGGGGAACAGTGGGTTAACTACCTTGTTCAGGGGAACAGTGGGTTAACTGCCTTGTTCAGGGGAACAGTGGGTTAACTGCCTTGTTCAGGGGAACAGTGGGTTAACTGCCTTGTTCAGGGGAACAGTGGGTTAACTGCCTTGTTCAGGGGAACAGTGGGTTAACTGCCTTGTTCAGGGGAACAGTGGGTTAACTGCCTTGTTCAGGGGAACAGTGGGTTAACTGCCTTGTTCAGGGGAACAGTGGGTTAACTGCCTTGTTCAGGGGAACAGTGGGTTAACTGCCTTGTTCAGGGGAACAGTGGGTTAACTGCCTTGTTCAGGGGAACAGTGGGTTAACTGCCTTGTTCAGGGGAACAGCGGGTTAACTGCCTTGTTCAGGAGAACAGTGGGTTAACTGCCTTGTTCAGGGGAACAGTGGGTTAACTGCCTTGTTCAGGGGAACAGTGGGTTAACTGCCTTGTTCAGGGGAACAGTGGGTTAACTGCCTTGTTCAGGGGAACAGTGGGTTAACTGCCTTGTTCAGGGGAACAGTGGGTTAACTGCCTTGTTCAGGGGAACAGTGGGTTAACTGCCTTGTTCAGGAGAACAGTGGGTTAACTGCCTTGTTCAGGGGAACAGTGGGTTAACTGCCTTGTTCAGGGGAACAGTGGGTTAACTGCCTTGTTCAGGGGAACAGTGGGTTAACAGATTTTTACCTTGTCTTGTTTTACCTTGTCAGCTCTGGGATTCGATCCAGCAACCTTTCGGTTACTTACCCAATACTCTAACCACTAGGCTTCCTGCCGCCCCTACACTCTAACCACTAGGCTTCCTGCCGCCCCTACACTCTAACCACTAGGCTACCGGCCGCCCCTACACTCTAACCACTAGGCTACCTGCCGCCCCTACACTCTAACCACTTGACTACCTGCCGCCCCAACACTCTAACCACTAGGCTACCTGCCGCCCCTACACTCTAACCACTAGACTACCTGCCGCCCCTACACTCTAACCACTAGACTACCTGCCGCCCCTACACTCTAACCACTAGACTACCTGCCGCCCATACACTCTAACCACTAGACTACCTGCCGCCCCTACACTCTAACCACTAGACTACCTGCTGCCCCTACACTCTAACCACTAGACTACCTATCACCCCTGGGTGTTATGGGGAACGTAGTGGGCCCTGGTCAAAAGTAGTGGGCCCTGGTCAAAATTAGTTTGCTATATAGGGAAGAAGGTGACATTTGGGAGGCATCTTCTGTCTCATTACTCTGTTCTCATGATTGAACATTGACTTTCCTGGGATTGTTTTGGTTATGACAGTTCAGATGTAATTTGATGGAGTTACTGTGTCACCATGGTGAAAATGATTGGCAGTTCTAATGTTGTAATATCGCTGCAATATTATTGACACTTATCTACTCAGAGGGAGGGTTGACAAGGACAGAGGAAAGGAGACAATGACACAGGAAAGGAGATAATAAGCAAGGGGTCAAGGAGGGAAGGAAGGGAGCCCTTTAGCAGATTGGAATCCATCTCCAGCTCCATGATGTCACCGGTATGATGTCACCGGTATGATGTCAGATCACAGGAATGATTTGACAAATGAAGGAGGCATATTAAAAGTATTGGAGCAGGACCTGGAAACAAAACTCAGTCTGGGCTTCGTCCCAAATGGCACCCTTTCCCCTACATAGTGCACTACTTTCGACCAGGGCCCGTAGGGAATAGTGTACAATAGCACATCGATTTAAAAAAACAAGGATTAAAACACAAAGAGAACCTTTAGAGACACATTTCCATCGTGGTCCTGCTTGTTTTAACAGTTCAATAAACAGTAGGGAACAGTGTTACGGTATACCAGACTGATACCATCTACCTCCTCTAACACGGTTACACACACACACACACACACACACACACACACACTAGCCCCTCTCTGCGTCCTTCACTATACTGTAGTGTACTCTACTAACAGTAACTGCGTGGACTAGCTGTGTGGATCTCTCTCTGCTCTCCTCCCTCTATCTCTTCATGTGGTCTGGTGACTTGAGCTTGAGTGGCGTCACACATCTCTCTAATTGGCTAATTATTCTCTCTCTGTGTGTGTGTGTGTGTGTGTGTGTGTGTGTGTGTTCTGTGTATTCACTTGAATGATTCCAGTTGAGTATTTATAGCAGAACCAACAGTAGCTAGTGAGCAATACGGTCATAGCAGCTCCAGGCTCTGCGTCCCAAATTCCCCACACAGTGCACTACTTTTCACCCTATGAGCCCTGGTCAAAAACAGTGCACTACGTAGGGACTAGGGTACCATTTGACTCACTGCACTGTAACTTTAGCGTCAGCATATTTGACCATAAATCTCATATGTTTTAATGGGGGGGAATGTTAGCAAGGTTATGCTAATTAAAAACAGGGTTAAATACGTTTTTCCACTGGAATGCTAACGCTACGTTAGCCTGAGGTATGAGACAGAGGATGTATCCCAAATAGCACTCTATTCCCTACGTGGTAGTGCACTGTATAGGTAGTGCACTGTATAGGGAAAGGGACAGTGTTGGGTTGCTCAGTCATGTCTCGGGAGAGAGCTGATGTTATCCAACAAACTCACTTACCTCCATATTTGCATTATTTTACAGTCAAAAAATCTCATTGAGAGAAACTTATTTTTCAAGCTATGGTGTATTATTTGTGTATTACTTGTTGTTGTTCTTTCGTCACTTCTGCACATTGCAGATTTCATTTAACTGTTATCACTCACCATATATATATATATATATAGCCTTCTGTGCTCCTTGCAATGCCACCATAGAATGGTAGAACCACTCTTGTTCTGCTATTTCTATACCGTGATGCATTCCTATACAACACATTTTCCCAAAAAGTAGTAGCATTAGTCACGTAAACACAGAAATAAACAAATGGCACATTGGATTCCTAATTTTAAAAATAAGTGGTGCTTTTCTTACCGAGGAGACAAAGTTAAATAAATTACTACCATCTGTATCTGTCTGTACCTCACATTAAGAGCAGCTTTGGATGAGAATAGGGACTCGTACCGTTGTGTTGAATAGACTGAAAGTTTCACTGTATGTTTTATAGCGGAACATCTGTCTGTTGACAGTAGCTACAGTCTGAGAGACTGTGTGTGTGTGTGTGTGTGTGTGTGTGTGTGTGTGTGTGTGTGTGTGTGTGTGTGTGTGTCAGGTCTGCTACTTCCGATAGTTAGACTAATACATTAAACAGAAGCACTGGCATAGATTTAAGTTTTCAAAAATAAATTGCACCACAAAGCAGATTTCATCTAGCCTGGTCCCAGATATGTTTGTGGTCTTTCTAACTCAATTCAATTGGTCAATTGTCAAAAGCCAAACATTTTTTTTTGTCATGACAAGGAGTTCACATGATAGCATACTGGCACTCGGGCTAGATTTCATTACAGTGCAGAAAATGCAACACAACATGTGTGGAAATGTAATCAACAAAGTCATAAAGAAGTTGTTGCTGGTATTCTCATTCATTCCACGTTCACCATAAAGTATACTAGTAAGGTAGCTTTGTAAGGTACCTGACTACAACCAGCAGTACACGACATGTTCAACTTCCCCTTAAAGAGTGCTAACTGAGGATGTTACATTTGCTGTTACTGTCTCTTGTCCTCGTTATAAAAAAAGGTTAAATTAAGAAGTGAAGTTAGGTGATCAAGTTGCCAGATTTGTTTTCTTTAGCCAGACTAGAACCAGACCTGGCAACCACAGGCTCCCAGTAAGGAGGTCATTATTGTTCAAACTAGAATCAGTTGCCAGGTCTGCCCCTCTTCCCTGGTCAGGGGATTCACTCCAGGCCATTGTTGATTAAAGGGCTGTTCCATTGTCTCCGGGATACTGGAATTGCTAGGCAACCCTACACTAGGAGGAAGGCATCCGTATTGTCCCAGAGAGCAAGTTCACTTACAACCCCCTCCCAAACCCTTTACCCCCTTCAAACCACCCTCCCCCAAAATAAAGGAGTTTGGGGGCGGGCCAGGGCTTGGGGTGGGGTGTATGTTTGCATGCGTGTGTTTGCATGTGTTTGTGTGTGTTTGCGTGTGTGTGTGTGTGTGTGTGTGTGTGTGTGTGTGTGTGTGTGTGTGTGTGTGTGTGTGGAATGGGAGGGAGTATGGGGTTGCAGGGATGAGTGAAGAGGGGGTGGGGTTAGGGGAGTGGAGGAGTAGAGGATTGTGTTTTGGGGCAAAATAATGGCTAGTGGGGGTGTTTTGGGAGTTTTGGGGGGGGGGTTGTGGAATGGTAATCAGTATGTTTACAATGGCCTGAGGGGGAGTCCTGAGGAGAGTGGGAAACATGAGGAGAGAAAGAGAGAGAGAGAGAGAGCAACAACGGGCAAGAAAGAAAGAGAGAGAGGAAGGAGAAATAGAGAAAGGAGGTGGAGAGAGAGGAGGTGGATAGAGTATGCAGTGAGCCAGACTAGAGGTGGATAGAGTATGCAGTGAGCCAGACTAGAGGTGGATAGAGTATGCAGTGAGCCAGACTAGAGGTGGATAGAGTATGCAGTGAGCCAGACTAGAGGTGGATAGAGTATGCAGTGAGCCAGACTAGATGTGGATAGAGTATGCAGTGAGCCAGACTAGAGGTGGATAGAGTATGCAGTGAGCCAGACTAGAGGTGGACGCCTAACCGGCTGGTATCTCTGCAGTGTGTATTTATTGCATGTGACTAACTGGTGTTTCTGCTTTGAACTTCAAGAAGCAGCTAACGGGACGGATGTTCTGCAACTTGACTAACTCTGATGTGTGTGTGTGTGTGTTCCTACAGACTTTGAAGAGCAGCTGTACGACACCAAGTTAACAGGCCAGACGTTCCGCCACCCCACAGTGTCTTCCCAGAGTTCTGACGATACCACCACCCTGAGTCGTTCCCCTATCTCCCTCAACAACAAGAGACCTGAATTCCTCTTCCTGGTAAATATTTACGCCTTTATTTAACTTTACAGTTACCTACTTACTTACCTACTTACATTATGTTGCACAACGATGGAAGTCAATAAGTGATCATTTTAGTTCATGTATGATATATTTGGGCTTGAAATACCAGATCTGCATGTGTGACTTCACATGTTTTCAGAGAGTCTTAACGTGTCGTTTCCTGTGACATGATGTGCAAATTTGTTTCAGAGCTGGGTTTTATGTAAATGTTACCTATGTATTGGCACTGTTTATTAATTAGAAACACCTGCTTCAAAGTTCTTTCTGTTCGCGAGTCGTCTGAGAGCCAAACAGCTTTTCTCAATAGTCTACACTTGGGTTTCCACTAGATAAAACCATCAAAATGAGCCATCAAAATATATTGTACAAATTCATGAAAACAAAAATTTGTTTTTTATGGGTCTTCATTTATGGTTAGTGTTAGGCTAAGGTTAGGAGTATGGTTAATGTTAGGGTTAAAGTGACAGGTTTGAAATCTGTTTTTAAGAACAGAAAATGTAGAGAAAGACGTGGTTTGGGACTTTGTGGCTGTGGTAACTAGTGACAACCCTACACTTGGCCGCCTTTGCTATGGAGCAAATTAAAATAAACTAATAAATAAACTAGTGTTTTAGCACCTCCCCCTTTTTTTTTACCAGCAAATTATCATAATCCATTTTCTCATTTGTCAAGTTGCTCTTATTTGTTAGCTAGTCTGCATAAAACAAAATATATTAAAATTTTAAAAATGTTAAAATTTCGTGACATGATTGCTTTTAGATCCCCCCCCCCCGTTAACCCAAGATGAATGGTTTGACCTCTAACTTTTAAGGCAGGGTTGTGCAGGGTTGACTCATTTTCGACCATTCCATTGATCCTAAAGAGAAATCTCCACCGACCCGGGGCACCGGGCCATGTGAAACGAACTTGCCCATAGCTTTAATACACGCTCCAAACCGTTAAATCATTAGGCTATCCGTATTACTGGAGCTTCTATTCTGTTTTTTTTCTATGGCGGAGTCGAGGCCGCAATTTAGATAACGCATCATTATGTAGCTGCGAAATTTAGATAACGCATCATTATATAGCTGCGAAATTTAGATAACGCATTGGGGCAGCAAGTAGCCTAATGGTTAGAGTGTTGGGCCAGTAACTGAAAGGTTGCTGGAACAAATCCCTGAGCTGACAAGGTAAAAATCTGTCGTTCTGCCCCTGAACAAGACAGTTAACCCACTGTTCCTAGGCCGTCATTGTAAATAAGAATGTGATCTTAACTGACTTGCCTAGTTACATTAAGGTTACATTTACATTTTGAAAAATATATATATATATAGCTGCACAATGTAGATAACGCATTGGTTTATAGCTAGCTAGCTGGGTGAAATGATAACAGAGTGAAGATAGAGTATAGCTATTTGATAATGTTCGTTTGCATGTGTAAATATTAATGCAATACTCAGTCTGAATGTGGAGCGTGTTGATACACATTTAAAGATATTTACATAAATAGCCCTGATTGGTGGATAGGATCGTCTAGACTCTAGAGTCGACCCCAGTTACCCCTTCAAAGTAGGAGGATACATATGCAAATCAAAGATGGCTTGTCATTGGTCAGAATAATCAGATCAGATTGTGATGTCATGCTGTTGGCCAAAAACTCCATTCCCCTTGAACAGGAGGAAATTTCAAGTGTTTTTTTTTTCTCCAAAAGCTCTTACACTAAAAGGGCATTATCATAATTTTCACAATTTCTGTGTAATTATGAGCTCAAAGTGTGGAAATATAAAAAAACTGGAAATATCATTTTTGACTTCACTGACCCTTTAAGTATTTTTTCTCCAATTTATGCTTTGACTCAGTTAACAGAATATGAACTTTTAAAAGTGAGATTTTCACTGGACAAGTACTTTAACTTCATTTTTACTAACCCTTTGGTGACAATTTAGTCAAGATAATAGTTGTTTAAAAACATTTGCAATTTATTTTGGTAGAATCCTTCTCTCAATGTTCTCATCAATGTACTATCATGAGATGTCATGAGTTACCTGCATTTCGAAAAATATTTGCATTACTAATAAGATAATGCATAGATCCGTGAGATTTACTGTAGACTTTCATTTGATATGCCTAGTGTTGGGCTTGGCTCACAAGTTAAATACACAAAATGATTTATTGGTTTCCAAATGACATCTCATGTCAGCCTACTTTGTACACGCTGGACATCCCATTAGTTCTCTGAGATACATAGCCGTAGAAATGTACAACATGTCATGCAGGGGAGGGACATTGAGAAGAAACTTCTTCAAAGGAAATCTTTCTGGATCCACAGGCTCAACACACTGTCTCCTCTTGGCCTTAATGAGGAGTTTGACTTGAAACTTATTTTAAAGTCTAAATAGTGTTGAATATTGTATGTGTATGTATATTACTATAAATATTGATCACATTCTCTGTGTATGATCATATATTTTGATACATTGAATGTTAACATTGTGAAACTATGTTATACATGTCTTTTCCTCCTGTTTCAGGAAGTGATGTCACTGAGTACTGCCCTTATATATAGGACCTTCCACCCCCACCTGGGATATGGATGCCTGATGAAGACCTAAGGGTCAATAAGTTGTAAATAAATATCACCTGGGAGCATGAGCAGCAGTGTGCGGCGTTTTCCAGCCTTCTCCGCTTTCCAACAATTTTGAATCTGAAATATCTCTCCTCTCCTCTCCTCTCCTCTCCTCTCCTCTCCTCTCCTCTCCTCTCCTCTCCTCTCCTCTCCTCTCCTCTCCTCTCCTCTCCTCTCCTCTCCTCTCCTCTCCCACTCAACCACCCCTTCCCCTCCAGCCGGCGTCTAAGAGGCAGGTGTGTGAGGAGGATGAGACCTCCTCAGTAGGAATCAATAGGGGTGTAGACCCGTCCTCCTCCCCATCACCCTGTGGGTCAGATCGCCCTCTGGTGGTGTGGAGTAGTACCTCTCTAGGACCCCCCGTGGCCGAGAAACCCCGCTGGCACCTGGGACAACGGACACCCGCTCACCTGCTGCCCCCCGACGTCACAGGTGGGGCATGGTGTGGAAGTAGTGTGTGGGGGTAGTGTGTGTGTGTGGTAAGCTTGGTAAGGTTAGATGTAATAGACTAGCTTGTTAAGGTTAGATATGATAGACTAGCTTGGTAAGGTTAGATGTAATAGACTAGCTTGGTTAGGTTAGCTAGATAGACTAGCTTGGTAAGGTTAGCTGTGATAGACTAGCTTGGTAAGGTTAGGTGTGATAGACTAGCTTGGTAAGGATAGATGCAATAGACTAGCTTGGTAAGGTTAGCTGTGATAGTCTAGCTTGGTAAGGTTAGATGTAATAGTTTAGCTTGGTAAGGTTAGATGTAATAGACTAGCTTGGTAAGGTTAGCTGTGATAGATAGACTAGCTTGGTAAGGTGTGATAGACTATCTTGGTAAGGTTAGGTGTGTTAGACTAGCTTGGTAAGGTTAGGTGTGATAGACTAGCTTGGTAAGGTTAGGTGTCATAGACTAGCTTGGTAAGGTTAGGTGTGATAGACTAGCTTGGTACGGTTAGGTATGTTAGATAGACTTGCTTGGTAAGGTTAGGTGTGGTAGACTAGCTTGGTGAGGTTAGGTGTGTTAGACTAGCTTGGTAAGGTTAGGTGTGTTAGATAGACTAGCTTGGTAAGGTTAGGTGTGATAGACTAGCTTGGTAAGGTTAGGTGTGTCAAACAGACTAGCTTGGTAAGGTTTGGTGTGATAGACTAGCTTGGTAAGGTGTGATAGATTATCTTGGTAAGGTTAGGTGTGTTAGACTATCATGGTAAGGTTAGGTGTGTTGGACTGTCATGGTAAGGTTAGGTGTGATAGATAGACTAGCTTGGTAAGGTTAGGTGTGTTAGACTAGCTTGGCAAGGTTAGGTGTGATAGATAGACTAGCTTGGTAAGGTTAGGTGTGATAGATAGACTAGCTTGGTAAGGTTAGGTGTGATAGATAGGCTAGCTTGGCAAGGTTAGGTGTAATAGATAGACTAGCTTGGTAAGGTTAGGTGTGATAGATAGACTAGCTTGGCAAGGTTAGGTGTGATAGATAGACTAGCCTGGCAAGGTTAGGTGTAATAGATAGACTAGCTTGGTAAGGTTAGGTGTGATAGACTAGCTTGGTAAGGTTAGGTGTAATAGATAGACTAGCTTGGTAAGGTTAGGTGTAATAGATAGACTAGCTTGGCAAGGTTAGGTGTGATAGATAGACTAGCTTGGCAAGGTTAGGTGTGATAGATAGACTAGCTTGGTAAGGTTAGGTGTAATAGATAGACTAGCTTGGTAAGGTTAGGTGTGATAGATAGACTAGCGTGGCAAGGTTAGGTGTAATAGATAGACTAGCTTGGTAAGGTTAGGTGTGATAGACTACCTTGGCAAGGTTAGGTGTAATAGATAGACTAGCTTGGCAAGGTTAGGTGTGATAGATAGACTAGCTTGGCAAGGTTAGGTGTGATAGATAGACTAGCTTGGTAAGGTTAGGTGTAATAGATAGACTAGCTTGGTAAGGTTTGGTGTGATAGATAGACTAGCTTGGCAAGGTTAGGTGTAATAGATAGACTAGCTTGGTAAGGTTAGGTGTAATAGATAGACTAGCTTGGCAAGGTTAGGTGTAATAGATAGACTAGCTTGGTAAGGTTAGGTGTGATAGATAGACTAGCTTGGTAAGGTTAGGTGTGTTAGATAGATTAGCTTGGCAAGGTTAGGTGTGATAGATAGACTAGCTTGGTAAGGTTTGGTGTGATAGATAGACTAGCTTGGCAAGGTTAGGTGTAATAGATAGACTAGCTTGGTAAGGTTAGGTGTGATAGACTAGCTTGGCAAGGTTAGGTGTGATAGATAGACTAGCTTGGCATGGTTAGGTGTGATAGATAGACTAGCTTGGCAAGGTTAGGTGTGATAGATAGACTAGCTTGGTAAGGTTAGGTGTGATAGATAGACTAGCTTGGTAAGGTTTGGTGTGATAGATAGACTAGCTTGGCAAGGTTAGGTGTAATAGATAGACTAGCTTGGTAAGGTTAGGTGTGATAGACTAGCTTGGCAAGGTTAGGTGTAATAGATAGACTAGCTTGACAAGGTTAGGTGTGATAGACTAGCTTGGCAAGGTTAGGTGTAATAGATAGACTAGCTTGGTAAGGTTAGGTGTGATAGACTAGCTTGGCAAGGTTAGGTGTAATAGATAGACTAGCTTGGCAAGGTTAGGTGTGATAGATAGACTAGCTTGGCAAGGTTAGGTGTGATAGATAGACTAGCTTGGTAAGGTTAGGTGTGATAGATATACTAGCTTGGTAAGGTTTGGTGTGATAGACTAGCTTGGCAAGGTTAGGTGTGATAGATAGACTAGCTTGGCAAGGTTAGGTGTGATAGATAGACTAGCTTGGCAAGGTTAGGTGTAATAGATAGACTAGCTTGGCAAGGTTTGGTGTGATAGACTAGCTTGGCAAGGTTAGGTGTAATAGATAGACTAGCTTGGCAAGGTTAGGTGTGATAGATAGACTAGCTTGGCAAGGTTAGGTGTGATAGATAGACTAGCTTGACAAGGTTAGGTGTGATAGATAGACTAGCTTGGCAAGGTTAGGTGTAATAGATAGACTAGCTTGGCAAGGTTAGGTGTGATGGATAGACTAGCTTGGCAAGGTTAGGTGTGATAGATAGACTAGCTTGGCAAGGTTAGGTGTGATAGATAGACTAGCTTGGTAAGGTTAGGTGTGATAGACTAGCTTGGCAAGGTTAGGTGTAATAGATAGACTAGCTTGGCAAGGTTAGGTGTGATAGATAGACTAGCTTGGCAAGGTTAGGTGTGATAGATAGACTAGCTTGGCAAGGTTAGGTGTGATAGATAGACTCCCTTGCTCTCTCTGTCCCTTTCTCAGTCACTCAGTCAGTCACTCTCTCTCTCTCTCTCGTTTTCTCTCTCTCTCACCGTCTCGCTGTGCCTCACTCACTCTCTCTCTCTCTCTCTCTCTTTCTCTCTCTCACCCTCTCGCTATGCCTCACTCACTATCGCTCTCTTTATCCGGCACCCTCTCTCTCTGCCATCAGCTCACCATTGCCCTAACGACAGAACAGGTAGCGGTTGCCATGGCAACACTTTTTCTTCCTTCTCTCCCTCCTCTCCTCCACTCCTCTCTCTGAAAAAAAGCTGCAGAGAGAGGGAAAGAGAGAGAGGGAAAGAGAGAGGGGAGAGAGAGAGAAACAGAGGTAGGGATGGGGATGGCGAGGGAAAGAGAGAGAGAGGGAAAGAGAGAGGGAAAGAGAGAGAGAGAGAGGGAAGAGAGAGGGAAAGAGAGAGGGGGAGAGAGAGAGTGAAACAGAGGTAGGGATGGGGAGAGGGAGGGAAAGAGAGAAAGAGAGAGAGAGAGAGAGAAACAGAGGTAGGGATGGGGAGAGCGAGGGAAAGAGAGGGAAAGAGAGAGGGAAAGAGAGAGAGAGAGAGGGAAAGAGAGGGAAAGAGAGAGGGGGAGAGAGAGAAACAGAGGTAGGGATGGGGAGAGGGAGGGAAAGAGAGAGAAAGAAACAGAGGTAGGGATGGGGAGAGCGAGGGAAAAAGAGAGAGGGAAAGAGAGAGAGAGAAAGAGAGAGAGGGAAAGAAAGAGGGAAAGAGAGGGGGAGAGAGAGAGAAACAGAGGTAGGGATGGGGAGAGGGAGGGAAAGAGAGAGAGAGAGAAACAGAGGTAGGGATGGAGAGAGGGAGGGAAAGAGAGAGAGAGAGAAACAGAGGTAGGGATGGGGAGAGGGAGGGAAAGAGAGAGAGAGAGAAACAGAGGTAGGGATGGGGAGAGGGAGGGAAAGAGAGAGAGAGAGAAACAGAGGTAGGGATGGGGAGAGGGAGGGAAAGAGAGAGAGAGAGAAACAGAGGTAGGGATGGGGAGAGGGAGGGAAACAGAGGTAGGGATGGGGAGAGGGAGGGAAAGAGAGAGAGAGAAACAGAGGTAGGGATGGGGAGAGGGAGAGAAAGAGAGAGAGAGAGAGAGAGAGAAACAGAGGTAGGGATGGGGAGAGGGAGGAAAGAGAGAGAGAGAGAAACAGAGGTAGGGATGGGGAGAGGGAGGGAAACAGAGGTAGGGATGGGGAGAGGGAGGGAAAGAGAGAGAGAGAGAAACAGAGGTAGGGATGGGAAGAGGGAGGGAAAGAGAGAGAGAGAGAGAGAAACAGAGGTAGGGATGGGGAGAGGGAGGGAAACAGGTAGGGATGGGGAGAGGGAGGGAAACAGAGGTAGGGATGGGGAGAGAGAGAGAAACAGAGGTAGGGATGGGGAGAGGGAGGGAAAGAGAGAGAGAGAGAGAGAAACAGAGGTAGGGATGGGGAGAGGGAGGGAAACAGGTAGGGATGGGGAGAGGGAGGGAAACAGAGGTAGGGATGGGGAGAGAGAGAGAAACAGAGGTAGGGATGGGGAGAGGGAGGGAAAGAGAGAGAGAGAGAGAAACAGAGGTAGGGATGGGGAGAGGTAGGGAAAGAGGGAGAGAGAAACAGAGGTAGGGATGGGGAGAGGGAGGGAAAGAGGGAGAGAGAAACAGAGGTAGGGATGGGGAGAGGGAGGGAAAACAAACTGAAATGCTGGTCCATGTTGACTCCAATGCTTCCCAGAGTTGTGTCTTAGTTAGCTGGATGTCCTTTGGGCGGTGGACCATCCTTGATACACACAGGAAACTGTTGAGCATGAAATTCACAGCAGTGTTACAGTTCTTGACACAAACCGGTGTGACTGGCACCTACTACCATATGTTCGAAGGCACTTCAATCTTTTGTCTTGTCCATTCATCCTCACATACACAATCCATGTCTCAATTGTCTCATGGCATAAAAATCATTATTTGTAGCTCTTCAGGACCCGCCTATTTTTTTTCAATTTTCACCTAAAATGACATACCCAAATCTATCTGCCTGTAGCTCAGGACCTGAAGCAGGACCTGAAACAAGGATACAGTGGGTTCAAAAAAGTATTTAGTCAGCAAGTTCTCCCACTTAAAAAGATGAGAGAGGCCTGTAATTTTCATCATCGGTACATTTCAACTATGACAGACAAAATGACAAAAAAAATTCCAGAAAATCACATTGTAGGATTTTTATTGAATTTATTTGCAAATTATGGTGGAAAATAAGTATTTGGTCAATAACAAAAGTTTATCTCAATACTTTGTTATATACCCTTTGTTGGCAATGACAGAGGTCTTCACAAGGTTTTCACACACTGTTGCTGGTATTTTGGCCCATTCCTCCATGCAGATCTCCTCTAGAGCAGTGATGTTTTGGGGCTGTTGCTGGGCAACACGGACTTTCAACTCCCTCCAAAGATTTTCTATGGGGTTGAGATCTGGAGACTGGCTAGGCCACTCAAGGACCACGAAATGCTTCTTACGAAGCCACTCCTTTGTTGTCCGGGCAGTTTGTTTGGGATCATTGTCATGCTGAAAGACCCAGCCACATTTCATCTTCAATGCCCTTGCTGATGGAATGAGGTTTTCACTCAAAATCTCACAATACATTCATTCTTTCCTTTACACGGATCAGTCGTCCTGGTCCCTTTGCAGAAAAACAGCCCCAAAGCATGAGGTTTCCACCCCCATGCTTCACAGTAGGTATGGTGTTCTTTGGATGCAACTCAGCATTCTTTGTCCTCCAACAAAAAGTTAGATTTTGGTTTCATCTGACCATATGACATTCTCCCAATCTTCTTCTGGATCATCCAAATGCTCTCTAGCAAACTTCAGATGGGCCTGGACATGTACTGGCTTAAGCAGGGGGACATGTCTGGCACTGCAGGATTTGAGTCCCTGGCGGCGTAGTGTGTTACTGATGGTAGGCTTTGTTACTTTGGTCCCAGCTCTCTGCAGGTCATTCACTAGGTCCCCCCGTGTGGTTCTGGGATTTTTGCTCATCGTTCTTGTGATAATTTTGACCCCACGGGGTGAGATCTTGCGTGGAGCCCCAGATCAAGGGAGATTATCAGTGGTCTTGTATGTCTTCCATTTCCTAATAATTGCTCCCACAGTTGATTTCTTCAAACCAAGCTGCTTACCTATTGCAGATTCAGTCTTCCCAGCCTGATGCAGGTCTACAATTTTGTTTCTGGTGTCCTTTGGCAGCTCTTTGGTCTTGGCAATAGTGGAGTTTGGAGTGTGACTGTTTGAGTTTGTGGACAGGTGTCTTTTATACTGATAACAATTTCAAACAGGTGCCATTAATACAGGTAACGAGTGGAGAACAGAGGAGCCTCTTAAAGAAGAAGTTACAGGTCTGTGAGAGCCAGAAATCTTGCTTGTTTGTAAGTGACCAAATACTTATTTTCACCATAATTTGCAAATAAATTCATTAAAAATCCTACAATGTGATTTTCAGGATTTTTTTTCTAATTTTTTCTGTCATAGTTGAAGTGTACCTATGACAGGCCTCTCTCATCTTTTTAAGTGGGAGAACTTGCACAATTGGTGGCTGACTAAATACTTTTTTTGCCCCACTGTATACACCATCATATTTGAAGATGCAAAAGCAAGGCCATAATGTATTATTCCAGCCCAGGTGCTATTTAGATTTCGGCCACTAGATGGCAGCAGTGTATGTGCAAAGGTTTAGACTGAGCCAATGAACCATTGCAGTTCTGTTCAAAATGTTGTATCAAGACAAAAGTACCTAATTGGTCTATTATTAAATGTTCAAGTTCATAACTGTACACTCTCCTCAAACAATAGCATAGTATTGTTTCACTGTCATAGCTACTGTGAATTGGACAGTGCAGTTAGATTAACAAGAATTTAAGCTTTCTGCCAATATCAGATACATGTATGTCCTAGGACATGTTCTTGTTACTTACTTAGCTACGTTAGCTCAACCGTCCTGCGGGGGACCCACCGATCCTGTAGAGGAACCTGCCTCCTCCCCTTCAAGTGACATCAATAAGAGATCATAGCTTTCACCTGGATTCACCTGGTCAATCTGTAATGGAAAGAGTAGGTGTCCTTAATGTTTTGTACACTCAGTGTAGAACGTAATGGCCCATTGGCCACAGAGGCCAAGTCTACTCTACATTGGTTCAACGTCATTTAATTGAAATGACTTGGAAACGACTTTGATTCAACCAGTGTGTGCCCAGTGGGGAGTTACCCCAGGTCTTTTCTCAGGAGACGTCTCTTAAACTTCAAATAAGGTTTTCGTATTAATGTAGGCAAGCCCAGGAAAATGTTATTCTGATGATAAGTGATCCCTAACAACCTTAAATACTTTCTGGTTTTATCCATGGATAACTCGACAGTCTCTCCCCCTCTCCTCCTTCTCTCCCTAGGTGAGGGTAAAGTCCTGGACGTAGACCTTCTCCAGGGCTCTCTGTCCCTGGGCTGCGGCGTCACCGATCAGCCCCGGTCTCTGGAGCCCGTCTCAGACACCCCTGTCCAGCACCTTACCCTGAGGAAGACCCACAGTGACCTGGACCCCAGCCTCAGCCTGCCCCAGTCCCCCTGGACTCCACCTCCTACCCTGGGCACCATGGACCACTCTGCTACCCTTCTCTGCTCCAACTCCCCGTCTCAGTCCTGGAACGGCCCTAAAGGCTCTACCTT
>NC_143030.1:13134592-13144592 GCF_057628025.1 Oncorhynchus mykiss
CTCTCAGCCTATTGCGGACAGTCTGAGCACTGATGGAGGGATTGTGTATTCCTGGTGTATCTCGGCAGTTGTTGTTGCCATCCTGTACCTGTCCCGCAGCTGTGATGTTCGGATGTACCGATCCTGTGCAGGTGTTGTTACACGTGGTCTGCCACTGCGAGGATGATCAGCTGTCTGTCCTGTCTCCCTGTAGTGCTGTCTCCCTGTAGTAGGCGTCTCACAGTACGGACCTTGCAATTCATTGCCCTGGCCACATCTGCAGTCCTCGTGCCTCCTTGCATCATGCCGAAGGCACATTCACGCAGATGAGCAGGGACCCCGGGCATCTTTCTTTTGGTGTTTTTAGAAAGGCCTCTTTAGTGTCCTAAGTTTTCATAACTGTGTCCTTAATTGCCTACCGTCTGTAAGCTGTTAGTGTCTTAACGACCGTTCCACACGTGCATGTTCATTAATTGTTCATGGTTTATTGAACAAACATGGGAAACAGTGTTTAAACACTTTACCATTTTTATGAATTTTCTTTGAAAGACAGGGTCTCAGTTTCTTTTTTTGCAAAATTTATTTAGTATAGTTTTATCTAAAAAGGAAAACTTTTTTTTACCCCGTTTTCTCCCCAATTTCGTGGTATCCAATTGTTTAGTAGCTATTATCTTGTCTCATCGCTACAACTCCCGTACGGGCTCGGGAGAGACGAAGGTTGAAAGTCATGCGTCCTCCGATACACAACCCAACCAAGCCGCACTGCTTCTTAACACAGCGCGCATCCAACCCGGAAGCCAGCCGCACCAATGTGTCGGAGGAAACACCGTGCACCTGGCAACCTTGGTTAGCGCGCACTGCGCCAGGCCCTCCACAGGAGTCGCTGGTGCGCGATGAGAAAAGGATATCCCTACCAGCCAACCCCTCCCTAACACGGACGACGCTAAGCCAATTGTGCGTCGCCCCACGGACCTCCCGGTCGCGGCCGGTTACGACAGAGCCTGGGCGCGAACCCAGAGTCTCTGGTGGCACAGCTTGGCTACTGCGCCACCCGGGAGGGCCTTAGACTCAAGGCCTTGACCACTGCGCCACCCGGGAGGCCCCGGATAACTTTTTAAATGTTTGACCATTTACATTTTTATGAAATTCACTGAGGAGGATGGTACTCCCATTCCTCCTCTGAGGAGCCTCCACTGCTTTCCATATAATCTACATCTATTACCTGTATGTACTTTGACTACTTCCTGCTACAAAATAAATACTTTGAATACTTCCTGATACAAACCAAATACTTTGACTACTTCCTGATACAAACCAAATAATTTGACTACTTCCTGCTACAAACCAAATACTTTGACTACTTCCTGCTACAAAATAAATACTTTGACTACTTCCTGCTACAAAATAAATACTTTGACTACTTCCTGTACAAACGAAATACTTTGACTACTTCCTGCTACAAACCAAATTGTCCTTTAGTTATCATGTAGACAATCCACTATTTCTGAATCTCTCCTCAAGGTTCCTCCACCAGTTCCCAAGAAGCCCATCAGTCTCCTTCTTCCCTCCAACTCCACCACGGTGCATTCCAACGGTACCACCGACAGACAGGGAACACAGATGGACGGCCCAGCCGCTCTCCGCTCTCCTGTTGGAGAGTCCCCACCTGAGGAGATTCCCGGTAAAGAGGAAAACCACCTGGGAACAGATGAGGAGAGCTCAATTGAGTCTTCATTACAGTCTTCATTGCAGGATTGTTCTCTTACAGACCTGGAGGGGAGGATGGCCACTGTAGAGATAGGGACAGGTATGTGTATAATGACAGGGAATTAATTGATGACAATTTATTTAGATGGAATTCAGATCCTGCCAGAATAAGCAAATGTGTTACAGTTCAAAACTACTGTTTCTGATTCTCTTCAGTTGTTAGTTGATGTGTAAGTGGTTGCCATAGCAATGGAAAAAATACATAACTACTAATACTGTTTTTATTCATTGTTAATTGTTTTCTTAATTTATTGACTGGTATTCATTAATAGAAATGTTTCTTGTCGTAGAGAGGAACTGACCAATCCTATTGTCTCCAGGTGATGATTCAGTGGAGGAGAACGTTGAGCAGAGTAGTTTGGACTTTAGTGGTAAAACGGAACTCCACATCACAGAGGAAACGGATGATGATGTCGGTGGACACACACTCAGCACACACAACATGGAGGATCTCTTCACCAAAATACACAGGTATGCCAACAAACATACATTTATTTGGGAAACGGTTAAAAATTGTATTTAACATTCAAAGAAACAAATAACAATTATATCTACTGTGGGTTTTCCAGTATGTTTGAAACATATTAACAACTACGCATGTTTTACCTTACAATGTTTTTTACTCTGAAAAGTCTAAATGACATTCTATTTCTCTCCTCCCTCCAGGTCGAAGAGAAAAGTCTAAATTACATTCTATTTCTCTCCTCCCTCAAGGTCGAAGAGAAAAGTCCTGGGTCGTAAAGAACCAGGGGACTCGTTCGGCAGCCGCCAGAGTCTGGTCTCCCCTGTGAAGCACAGCACCAACGGGGGTGACCTCCAAACCTTGACCCTGGGCTCCACTCTGCGGTCCAGCTCGCGGAACGACAACTTCATGGCCCTGTTACAGAAGAAGGGCAGTAAGTCCAGCAGGGGAGGGACACGCCTCTCTGCCATGGAGCTCCTCAAGAGCACGAACCCCCTCGCGAGACGCATCACGGAATTCTCCACGTCCTCGGACGGAGGAGGGGATACGACCACCGGTAATAACAGGACCAGACCGCCCCAGGACCAATGAGTCCCGGACCGACCCTCCCTCTCTCTCTCCTACTAAAGAGATTCTTGCTGTAACCTCACCAACACCAACAGCGGGCTGGCAAAGTAGAGGTTGAATATATAACCACTTGTCGACCATTGATCGACCATGTAAATGGACCATTGATGGAAGAATGAATATCCAACCAGACCACTCAACCACTGATGGACCGATCCGATGGTCACAGCGGTCATCAAAGGAGTTTTGTTTCCAGACACGGTCCATGCTGTTATGAAGGTGTTTCATTTGCTGAGTTGGAGGAATTTTGAGTCGATGCTTCAACTCATCAATCCCGTTCTCGTATTTTTACTTTGCTGTGTGAATGGTACTGTGCAGCCAGGCTCATTGTGTGAATACTATTCCAGGGAAAGAAGGAAAGATTAGATATTACCTTCACTCTGGGAGCCTGAACGTATGACTGTCAATGATGTGGAAATGAATCTGATTCAACCATGGATACACCACCAGTGTCTACTATCAACGCGCCATCCAACAACAGCCAGATTACAGGCCAATGCTGGTCAAATAAACCACATTGAACTTAAGGCTTTTGAATACATGGTGTGAGTATGTGTTATATTAAAAACAAGAATGGTCATATACTACGGTTATTACGTAAAGTCCAAAACATTCTACAGGAAGATGGACAGTTGGACCTGGTACCAAGCCCTACCCCTTTACGTTCAATCAAAGCACTTGGACGACGGCAAACAAAACTCGTTCACAACAACGACGACATACAGAGGTAGTTCACAACAACGACGGCATACAGAACTAGTTCACAACAACTATGGCATACAGAGCTAGTTCACAACAACGACGACATACAGAACTCGTTCACAACAACGACGACATACAGAGGTAGTTCACAACAACGACGGCATACAGAACTCGTTCACAACAACGACGGCATACAGAACTCGTTCACAACAACGACGACATACAGAGGTAGTTCACAACAACGACGGCATACAGAACTAGTTCACAACAACGACGGCATACAAAACTCGTTCACAACAACGACGACATACAGAGGTAGTTCACAACAACGACGGCATACAGAACTAGTTCACAACAACGACGTCATACAGAACTCGTTCACAACAACGACGGCATACAGAACTCGTTCACAACAACGACGGCATACAGAACTAGTTCACAACAACGACGGCATACAGAGGTAGTTCACAACAACGACGGCATACAGAGGTAGTTCACAACAACGACGGCATACAGAGGTAGTTCACAACAACGACGGCATACAGAACTAGTTCACAACAACTATGGCATACAGAACTAGTTCACAACAACTATGGCATACAGAACTCGTTCACAACAACGACGGCATACAGAGGTAGTTCACAACAACGACGGCATACAGAGGTAGTTCACAACAACGACGGCATACAGAACTCGTTCACAACAACGACGGCATACAGAACTCGTTCACAACAACGACGGCATACAGAACTCGTTCACAACAACGACGGCATACAGAACTCGTTCACAACAACGACGGCATACAGAACTCGTTCACAACAACGACGGCATACAGAACTAGTTCACAACAACGACGGCATACAGAACTCGTTCACAACAACGACGACATACAGAGGTAGTTCACAACAACGACGACATACAGAGGTAGTTCACAACAACGACGACATACAGAGGTAGTTCACAACGACGACGGCATACAGAGGTAGTTCACAACAACTATGGCATACAGAGCTAGTTCACAACAACGACGGCATACAGAGGTAGTTCACAACAACTATGGCATACAGAGCTAGTTCACAACAACAACGACATACAGAGGTAGTTCACAACAACGACGGCATACAGAACTCGTTCACAACAACGACGACATACAGAGGTAGTTCACAACAACGACGGCATACAGAACTCGTTCACAACAACGACGACATACAGAACTCGTTCACAACAACGACGGCATACAGAGGTAGTTCACAACAACGACGGCATACAGAACTCGTTCACAACAACGACGACATACAGAACTCGTTCACAACAACGACGGCATACAGAGGTAGTTCACAACAACGACGGCATACAGAACTCGTTCACAACAACGACGACATACAGAGGTAGTTCACAACAACGACGGCATACAGAGGTAGTTCACAACAACGACGGCATACAGAACTCGTTCACAACAACGACGACATACAGAGGTAGTTCACAACAACGACGGCATACAGAACTCGTTCACAACAACGACGGCATACAGAACTCGTTCACAACAACGACGACATACAGAACTCGTTCACAACAACGACGGCATACAGAACTCGTTCACAACAACGACGGCATACAGAACTCGTTCACAACAACGACGACATACAGAACTCGTTCACAACAACGACGTCATACAGAGGTAGTTCACAACAACGACGGCATACAGAGGTAGTTCACAACAACAACGACATACAGAGGTAGTTCACAACAACGACGTCATACAGAACTCGTTCACAACAACGACGACATACAGAACTCATTCACAACAACGACGGCATACAGAACTCGTTCACAACAATGACATACAGAGGTAGTTCACAACAACGACGTCATACAGAGGTAGTTCACAACAACTATGGCATACAGAACTAGTTCACAACAACGACGGCATACAGAGGTACTTCACAACAACGACGGCATACAGAACTCGTTCACAACAACGACGACATACAGAACTAGTTCACAACAACGACGACATACAGAACTAGTTCACAACAACGACGGCATACAGAACTCGTTCACAACAACGACGGCATACAGAACTCGTTCACAACAACGACGGCATACAGAGGTAGTTCACAACAACGACGTCATACAGAACTAGTTCACAACAACAACGGCACATCAACGCCTGTGTCATCCGTGTTCTATGTTTGGTTTATGTTAAAAACATTTATTGCGAGATAGAAGGCCATACATATTTAACTTGTACAACGATATGCATACCCACCGTATAACCTGAAATAGAACAGCCTGAACTGTTTGAAGAGACTATGTATACTAGTCCTACTAACAGCAGTAGTACGGTAGTACAATATAATGACTGTAGGACTAACAGTGAACAGTAGTACACACACCCAGTAGTACACACACCCAAACCTTCCCTATGGATCTCCCCGCACTGCTGTCAGCGTGTGTGTTTATGTGTTTACGTGTGCGTGCGTGCAGGAAAGGATAACCAAACGCATGCAGGAGGGATGAGTGAAAGTGTACACAGAATTGATCCCTGTGGATCTTTCCTAAGGGAGAGTCTGATACAAGTTGGGTTGATTAAACAGGTTTAGACTACAGGTCTCTGTTAGGACCATTGGACTGCTACGCCAGAAAACCCCCAGGGGGTTTATACTAGAGGAGGGTCATTGGGGCGTGTCTACTGTATGTGTGTGTGTGTCTGCAGAGAAGGGGTTAACTCATCCGTCCTAAGGAGAGGATGAAGTGGTCTGAACGTGGCTGTACTCTTTGGAGACATTCTGGACCTGAGGGGATTCTAGAACTGAGAGGATTCTAGAACTGAGGGGATTCTAGAACTGAGGGGATTCTAGAACTGAGGGGATTCTAGAACTGAGGGGATTCCAGAACTGAGGGGATTCCAGAACTGAGGGGATTCCAGAACTGAGGGGATTCTAGAACTGAGGGGATTCCAGAAATGAGATTAGAACACACTGTTCGAACAACTATCTCAAAACTCACAGCGACAAAACAAGAATAGAGCTATCTGACATAGAGAACAATAAAAAAGGATAAGGATCTATCACCCAGTTCTTTGTGCCCTCGCGACACGCTTTCTCTCTCACACTGTCCATGTAGTGCAGTGGTGATACTGCAGCCTTTTCCTCTCCTTTACCTTCCTTCTACTCTTCTCCTCCTCCCTAGCTGGAATTCATGCTCTGTCTCTCTCTGCCCATAGTGCAGCCCCACTCCTCACCCCCCCTTCCTTTCATCTCCCATCCTTTCCCTCCTCCCGTCCTCCTCCCCTCCTTCCTCCTCCTCTCCTCCCCCCTCCTCCTCCCCTCCCCTTCTCCCTCTTCCTCTCCTCCCCCCTCCTCCTCTCCTCTTCCTCCTCCTCCACTTCCTCTCCACCCCTCCTCCCTCCCTCCTTACCCCTCCCATTCCCTCTACCATCTGAGCTTCAGGTTTACAGACGACACAGCCTGAATGTCAATGATTGCTAGGAAGGAAATGAAGGATGCCGTGTTGGCATTACGTCCAAGAGTGCTACGCTCAAATTCCTCCCCCTTTCCTCCCACTTTTACAAAGGAGTGTTTTCTTTCATCCTTTCCCTGCGTTGTGCATCCATCCGTTTATCCAGACCAACCATCCATGGTACAAGTACAATAGGATGATGGATTGTCTGAAAGAACAGAGATGAAGGGACATGGATAGTGTGTGTGTGAATGTCTGAGTGTGTACGTACAGGAGAGGATAGTGGACTCTGGATTCACTAAGACTGTGAATCGAATACTGATGCTAACCCATCCTTCTTTCTCACACTACTCTTACCCTGGATAGAATGGACAGTGGATCTGTTGGTTCTGCGTTCTGTTGCTGTGTTCTAATGTTCTAAGACTCCTTTCACCACACGATTCCGGAACCTTTTCCTAACTGCTCCCGGCACGGAGAGTAGGGCTGTGCTTCTGAGTGTAGGGCTGTGTTTCTGAGTGTAGGGCTGTGCTTCTGCGAGTAGGGCTGTGCTTCTGAGAGTAGGGCTGTGCTTCTGAGTGTAGGGCTGTGCTTCTGAGTGTAGGGCTGTGCTTCTGAGTGTAGGGCTGTGCTTCTGAGAGTAGGGCTGTGCTTCTGAGAGTAGGGCTGTGCTTCTGAGTGTAGGGCTGTGCTTCTGAGTGTAGGGCTGTGCTTCTGAGAGTAGGGCTGTGCTTCTGAGTGTAGGGCTGTGCTTCTGAGAGTAGGGCTATTGAGCTAGAGCGCCCCTTATGGACGAAGACAGGGAGAACCCCCTGTTCAAACCTTGCTCTATCCTTCCAACAACATGGACAAAGACAGGGAGAACCCCCCTGTTCTAACCCTGCTCTGTCCCTCAGCAACATGGACAAAGACAGGGAGAACCCCCCTGTTCTAACCCTGCTCTGTCCCTCAGCAACATGGACAAAGACAGGGAGAACCCCCCTGTTCTAACCCTGCTCTGTCCCTCAGCAACATGGACAAAGACAGGGAGAACCCCCCTGTTCTAACCCTGCTCTGTCCCTCAGCAACATGGACAAAGTCAGGGAGAACCCCCCTGTTCTAACCCTGCTCTGTCCCTCAGCACCGAGACAGAACGACTCCGGATGACCGACTATCTGAGCTCTCTTTTTCTGACGTCATTCCTTCAGGAAAAACCAAACAACAACTTATAAAGATGGAAGAAGAAGGAGAAAAAGAAAGAAAAAAAGTAAATTATAACATTATTAATCCATAGTCAAGTGACACTTGTTTAAAATATTTAGTTACTGGAACTATATTAAAAACAACTACGAAGAAACTCAGTGTTGGTTTGCCTTGTATTCTGGAGCCTCTGTGTTTTCAGCACAGAAATAGAATGACTAGAATGGGTTTTCTCTATTCAAGTCAATGAGGCCATAATGTCAAATTGCCATTGTCCAAGGTTCTATGCACCTTCTGCTCATTCTAATTCTATGGTTTTCAGCTACCTTAGTATTACACTCCCTTAGATGTATGCAGAGTTTTTTCTCTTTCTGAAGTACTGTGGTTATTACGGTAATACTGTATACTATGGTTACTATTGTCTTATACTGTGGTTATTACGGTAATACTGTATACTATGGTTACCATTGTCTTATACTGTGCTTATGATGGTTATTACGGTAATACTGTATACTATGGTTACTACTGTAATATACTGTGGTTATTACGGTAATACTGTATACTATGGTTACTACTGTAATATACTGTGGTTATTACGGTAATACTGTATACTATGGTTACTGCTGTAATATACTGTGGTTATTACGGTAATACTGTATACTATGGTTACTACTATCATCTACTGTGCCTATTACGGTTATTACGGTAATACTGTATACTGTGGTCATATACTATGGTTATTACAGTAATGGTCATCACTATTCCTACTACTATTAATCTCTGCTGTACATCTATATTCTTCACGAAAAACAAGTACCATGATAGAGAGAAAGAAGAGGGAGAGAGAAAGAAAGAGAGAGAGAGAAAGGGAGTTGGAGAAGAGAAATAGATGACTTAACCCAAGACCGTGATGGCTTAGTACTTATTATATACTGTAACGCTCAATCCGGTTACAGATTCTAGCCCCTAAACACACACACACACACACACACACACACACACACACACACACACACACACACACACACACACACACACACACACACACACACACACACACACACACACACACACACACACACACACACACACACACTAATCAAACGTGTAGGACTGTGCAGTTGGTAGAGAATTACAGAGTATGGGAGGAGAAGAGAAAGGCTTGGAGGAGGAAGAATGGGATAGAGGGAGAGGAGGAGGTTGACATTTGACTGGTGGATATTTGACTCCTCTGAAAGAGGGGTCCACAGTTGGATTAATACAAGCTCCATCCATCTTGTTCTTCTCTCCCCCTCTCTTTTTCTTCTCTCCTCCCCTCTCTCCCCCCTCTCTTTTTCTTCTCTCCTCCCCTCTCTCCCCCCTCTCTTTTTCTTCTCTCCTCCCCTCTCTCCCCCCTCTCTTTTTCTTCTCTCCTCCCCTCTCTCCCCCCTCTCTTTTTCTTCTCTCCTCCCCTCTCTCCCCCCTCTCTTTTTCTTCTCTCCTCCCCTCTCTCCCCCTCTCTTTTTCTTCTCTCCCCTCTCTCCCCCCTCTCTTTTTCTTCTCTCCTCCCCTCTCTCCCCCTCTCCTTTCTTCTCTCCTCCCCTCTCTCCCCCTCTCCTTTCTTCTCTCCTCCCCTCTCTCCCCCTCTCCTTTCTTCTCTCCTCCCCTCTCTCCCCCTCTCCTTTCTTCTCTCCTCCCCTCTCTCCCCCTCTCCTTTCTTCTCTCCTCCCCTCTCTCCCCCTCTCCTTTCTTCTCTCCTCCCCTCTCTCCCCCTCTCCTTTCTTCTCTTCCCCCCTGTTCTAACCCTGCTCTGTCCCTCAGCAACATGGACAAAGACAGGGAGAA
>NC_143030.1:13147092-13244592 GCF_057628025.1 Oncorhynchus mykiss
AGAAAGAGAGAGAGAGACAGAGGGGGAGAACAGAAAGAAATGCCCACTTGCCAGTTTGTGTTTTATATCTTGTTTCTGCGTCGACATCAAACTGCCACATAACAAGCTGTTACCAACCATCTGGTCATCATGACGCTATACAAACAAACAAACAGAAATATCATTCTGAAGACTTGATCTTAAATGACTCCCTATTCCCTATCTAGTGCACTACTTCTACATACACTGTTAGATAAGAATGTGCAAAAAAGGTTCCTCGGTTGTCTCCATAGGAGAACCCTTTGAAGAACCTTTTTTTGGTTCCTGGTAGAACCCTTTTGGTTCCAGGTAGAACCCCTTTGAGTTCCATGTAGAACCCTTTTCACAGAGGTTTCACCATGGAGCCCAAAATAGTTTTACCTGGAACTAAAAAGGGTTCTACCAGGAACCAAAAAGGGTTCTACCAGGAACCAAAAAGGGTTCTACCAGGAACCAAAAAGGGTTCTTCAATGGGTAAATTGGCTCTGGTCAAAAGTAGTGCACTGGAATAGTGAGACACTGTCATCTGAGATTTGTTCACACTCTCTAAAGCAACAGTATGTTGAAGTGTTAATCTGTATATACCATGTAAATACCATCAGACTGCCTGTATTCATATTACATATAGAGCTGATAGCATGATTAGGGCCAGGAGTTTTTTATGGAGATACATTTCTGTCAAACCATTTCATTAATTCACAACTTTTTGACTGATATCTATCACGGGAGTGTTCCTCACCACATCACCTGAATATGCAAGACAATCTCTGGGCCCTAGTTAAATGCTGTCATAAAGCAAATAGCCTACAACTATTACTAGTAGGGGCCTGGAATTTTTCCCAGTCAGGTCACGCGGTCAGGGAAAACTCCTGGCCCTAAGTATACTGAACAAAAATATAAACGCAACAATTTCAAAGATTTTACTGAGTTACAGTTCATATAAGGAAATCGGTCAATTGACATAAATTCATTAAGCTCTAATCTATGGATTTCACATAACTGGGCAGGGGTGCCAGGCCCAGACAATCAGAATGTGTTTTTTCCCACAATAGGACTTTATTACAGACAGAAATGCTCCTCAGTTTCATCAGCTGTCCGGGTGATGGGTGACTGATCTCAGACGATCCCACAGGTGAAGAAGTCGGATGTTGAGGTCCTGGGCTGGCATGGTTGCACGTGATCGGCGGTTGTGAGGCCGGTTGGAAGTACTGCCAAATTCTTTAAAACAACATTGGAGGCGGTTTACGGTAGAGAAATGAACATTCAATTCCCTGGCAACAGCTCTGGTGGACATTCCTGCAGTCAGCATGCCAATTACACGCTCCCTCAAAACTTGAGACATCTGTGGCATTGGGTTGTGTGACAAAACTGCCTTTTATTGTCCCCCAGCACAAGGTGCACCTGTGCCAATTGCACGCTCCCTCAAAACTTGAGACATCTGTGGCATTGTGTTGTGTGACAAAACTGCCTTTTATTGTCCCCCAGCACAAGGTGCACCTGTGCCAATTGCACGCTCCCTCAAAATTTGAGACATCTGTGGCATTGTGTTGCGTGACAAAACTGCCTTTTACTGTCCCACAGCACAAGGTGCACCTGGGCCAATTGCACGCTCCCTCAAAACTTGAGACATCTGTGGCATTGTGTTGTGTGACAACTGCCTTTTATTGTCCCCAACACAAGGTGCACCTGTGTAATGATGTTGCTGTTTAATCAGCTTCTTGATATGCCACACCTGTCAGGTGAATGGATTACCTTGGCAAAAGAGAAATGTTCACTAACATGGATGTAAACAAATTTGTGCACAAAATCTGAGAGAAATAAGCTTTTCATGCGTATGGAAAATGTCTGGGATCTTTTATTTCAGCTCACGAAACATGGGACCAACACTTTACATGTTGCGTTTATATTTTTGTTCAGTGTATAACAGAGAACTAGAATACTGCTCCCAGAGCTGTGGCTGTACAGGACCAGGACTCATAACCACAAAGCATCTCAGAGCAGAAGTGCTGGATCTAGGATCAGGTCCACCCTGTATCCATGTAATCTTATTCATTATGATTTAAAAGTGAAAACGGATCCTAGATCAGAACTCTTGCTCTGAGACGCTTTGTGTAAATGGGCCCAGGACAGTAATACAGTTGGAAGTAAAAAACAGGTACAGAAAACGCCCCCTTACCCCTTACAAAATGAGAGGTTAGAGTATTACACTACTCAAAAAAGAAAGAAAGAGAGAGTTCTTGAAATTATTCTATTTTTGTTATTTCTCATTGGAAGGACATCATTTAAATAAAAAATTGTAAGTGCATATATTATGATTAGGAAAGTTATCCACCTTCGTTTTCAGATCCAGCAGTGTGGTTTATGTAGCTGTTGGCTGAAACACATGCAGCTATATATGTCTTGCCAATGTCATGAAAATGATTATATCATTCAAATAAATTATTTTTCTTGCTTATCACTGCTTGTTTTCTATGGATGTTGATTGAGTTTCTTTCCCGACCAGTTATTATCGTATCTGAGCTTCCTGAATTAAAGAACATTTCGGGGGAAAAACAGGCTCTATGATCCTATGTCTCTATAAGACAAATGAGAAGTCATCCAAATCCCAGGAATATTTTATAATTTCACCAACGATGTGCCTTTTTCAGTCACCGACACTGAGCAACACTTAATATATTATAATACACTGGGTGTACAAAACATTGAGGACACCTGCTCTTTCCATGACCTAGACTGATGTGTTAGTCTGTCTGTATTTCAGATTGTGTAGTCTATATGTGTAGTGGTGGTAGTCTGTATTTCAGACTATGTAGTCTATATGTGTAGTGGGGGTAGTCTGTCTGTATTTCAGACTATGTAGTCTATATGTGTAGTGGGGGTAGTCTGTCTGTATTTCAGACTATGTAGTCTATATGTGTAGTGGTGGGAGTCTGTATTTCCGACTGTGTAGTCTACATGTGTAGTGGTGGTAGTCTGTCTGTATTTCAGACTGTGTAGTCTATATGTGTAGTGGTGGGAGTCTGTATTTCAGACTGTGTAGTCTATATGTGTAGTGGTGGGACTCTGTATTTCAGACTGTGTAGTCTACTTGTGTAGTGGTGGGAGTCTGTATTTCAGACTGTGTAGTCTATATGTGTAGTGGTGGGAGTCTGTATTTCAGACTGTGTAGTCTATATGTGTAGTGGTGGGAGTCTGTCTGTATTCCAGACTATGTAGTCTATCTGCATAGTGGTGGGAGTCTGTCTGTATTTCAGACTATGTAGTCTATCTGCATAGTGGTGGGAGTCTGTCTGTATTCCAGACTATGTAGTCTATCTGCATAGTGGTGGGAGTCTGTCTGTATTCCAGAATTTGTAGTCTGTCTGCGTGATGGTGGTAGTCTATCTGCATAGTGGTTGTAGTCTGTCTGCGTGGTGGTGGTAGTCTATCTGCGTGATGGTGGTAGTCTGTCTGCGTGGTGGTGGTAGTCTGTCTGCGTGGTGGTGGTAGTCTATCTGCATAGTGGTGGTAGTCTATCTGCATAGTGGTGGTAGTCTGTCTGCGTGGTGGTGGTAGTCTATCTGCATAGTGGTGGTAGTCTATCTGCATAGTGGTGGTAGTCTGTCTGCGTGGTGGTGGTAGTCTGTCTGCGTGGTGGTGGTAGTCTGTCTGTATTTCCCTCAGATTAACATCTGTAACTAGAGGAAGGGTATTTCTTTAACGAGCTGAGTTCACAGAGATGTAACAGCTCATTATTCATACCAAAACAAACTTATATAACATGGTGCCTTCGTCCCAAAAGGCACCCTGTTCCCTACATAGTGCCTTCGTCCCAAATGGCACCCTGTTCCCTACATAGTGCACTACCTTTGACCAGCTAAAAAGTAAAAAGTAGTGCACTACATAGGAAAATGAGTGCTGATCTAAGTCCCTCGCCTGTAGGAAACTACTAGAGTCTGTCACCACCTAGTGGACAGATCACTCTAATCAAATATAATTTTATTAGTCACATGCGCCGAATACATCAGGTGTCAGTACCCTCAAGTTCCTTGGTGTCCACATCACCAACAAACTAACATGGTCCAAGCACACCATGACAGTCGTGAAGCGGGCACCACATTGGAGATAAAAGGTACTACGGTTTTACTGATGCAGTCCTGTTGCCTTTGGTGGCGTTGGTGGAATTTTGACAGCTATTCCAAGGGTTCTATTCTAGAATTAGATTCCCATGGGATTGGCAGCAGTTGGGATGTTTAAAATCACCATTGAACATCACTGTGGTGACATATGATTGTTCTCAGTCCAAAACAAAAATATGTATGTTATGCATACTGATTATAAACACCTCATGCTGGAAATACTATTGCTATTTGATATTTAAAATCCCAATAATCCCATAAACCTATTCAGTAATGCAATACAGTTATCCTGACTATTCTGTGCAATTCTGGGATTGCATTTTTTTACCTGTATAATCTGAAGTAATTTTGGTCATGAATAATTGAGTTCTTCCTAATCCAATGGCAGCAGGATCATAACGTCTAGAGATAGGTGAGCCCGTATGTGTATATATAGTGTCTGTATTAGAGGTCGACCGATTATGATTTTTCAACGCCGATACCGATTATTGGAGGGCCAAAAAAGCCGTTACCGATTAATGGAGGGCCAAAAAAGCCGTTACCGATTAATGGAGGGCCAAAAAAGCCGTTACCGATTAATGGAGGGCCAAAAAAGCCGTTACCGATTAATGGAGGGCCAAAAAAGCCGTTACCGATTAATGGCCGATTTTCTTTTACCGTTGTATTTGTAATAATGACAATTACAACAATACTGAATAAACACTTATTTTAACTTAACATAATACATCAATAGAATGAATTTAGCCTCAGGTAAATAATAAAACATGTTCAATTTGGTTTAAATAATGCAAAAACAAAGTGTTGGAGAAGAAAGTAAAAGTGCAATATGTGCCATGTAAGAAAAGCTAACGTTTCAGTTCCTTGCTCAAAACATGAGACCATGCAGTGCCTTGCGAAAGTATTCGGCCCCCTTGAACTTTGCGACCTTTTGCCACATTTCAGGCTTCAAACATAAAGATATAAAACTGTATTTTTTTGTGAAGAATCAACAACAAGTGGTACACAATCATGAAGTGGAACGACATTTATTGGATATTTCAAACTTTTTTAACAAATCAAAAACTGAAAAATTTGGGCGTGCAAAATTATTCAGCCCCTTTACTTTCAGTGCAGCAAACTCTCCCCAGAAGTTCAGTGAGGATCTCTGAATGATCCAATGTTGACCTAAATGACTAATGATGATAAATACAATCCACCTGTGTGTAATCAAGTCTCCGTATAAATGCACCTGCACTGTGATAGTCTCAGAGGTCCGTTAAAAGCGCAGAGAGCATCATGAAGAACAAGGAACACACCAGGCAGGTCCGAGATACTGTTGTGAAGAAGTTTAAAGCCGGATTTAGATACAAAAAGATTTCCCAAGCTTTAAACATCCCAAGGAGCACTGTGCAAGCGATAATATTGAAATGGAAGGAGTATCAGACCACTGCAAATCTACCAAGACCTGGCCGTCCCTCTAAACTTTCAGCTCATACAAGGAGAAGACTGATCAGAGATGCAGCCAAGAGGCCCATGATCACTCTGGATGAACTGCAGAGATCTACAGCTGAGGTGGGAGACTCTGTCCATAGGACAACAATCAGTCGTATATTGCACAAATCTGGCCTTTATGGAAGAGTGGCAAGAAGAAAGCCATTTCTTAAAGATATCCATAAAAAGTGTTGTTTAAAGTTTGACACAAGCCACCTGGGAGACACACCAAACATGTGGAAGAAGGTGCTCTGGTCAGATGAAACCAAAATTGAACTTTTTGGCAACAATACAAAACGTTATGTTTGGCGTAAAAGCAACACAGCTCATCACCCTGAACACACCATCCCCACTGTCAAACATGGTGGTGGCAGCATCATGGTTTGGGCCTGCTTTTCTTCAGCAGGGACAGGGAAGATGGTTAAAATTGATGGAAAGATGGATGGAGCCAAATACAGGACCATTCTGGAAGAAAACCTGATGTAGTCTGCAAAAAACCTGAGACTGGGACGGAGATTTGTCTTCCAACAAGACAATGATCCAAAACATAAAGCAAAATCTACAATGGAATGGTTAAAAAATAAACATATCCAGGTGTTAGAATGGCCAAGTCAAAGTCCAGACCTGAATCCAATCGAGAATCTGTGGAAAGAACTGAAAACTGCTGTTCACAAATGCTCTCCATCCAACCTCACTGAGCTCAAGCTGTTTTGCAAGGAGGAATGGGAAAAAATGTCAGTCTCTCGATGTGCAAAACTGATAGAGACATACCCCAAGCGACTTACAGTTGTAATCGCAGCAAAAGGTGGCGCTACAAAGTATTAACTTAAGGGGGCTGAATAATTTTGCACGCCCAATTTTTCAGTTTTTGATTTGTTAAAAAAGTTTGAAATATCCAATAAATGTCGTTCCACTTCGTGATTGTGTCCCACTTGTTGTTGATTCTTCACAAAAAAATACAGTTTTATATCTTCATGTTTGAAGCCTGAAATGTGGCAAAAGGTCGCAAAGTTCAAGGGGGCCGAATACTTTCGCAAGGCACTGTATGAAAGCTGGTGGTTCCTTTTAACATGAGTCTTCAATATTCCCAGGTAAGAAGTTTTAGGTTGTAGTTATTATAGGAATAATAGGACTATTTCCCTCTATACGATTTGTATTTCATTAACCTTTGACTATTAGATGTTCTTATAGGCACTTTAGTATTGCCAGTGTAACAGTATAGCTTCCCTCCATCTCCTCCTCCATCTCCTCTGCTGGCAAAACGCACGAAAGTGCTGTTTGAATGAAAGTTTACGTGCCTGCTTCTGCCTACCACCGCTCAGTCAGATATTTAAATATTTGTATGCTTGTATACTCAGTCAGATTATATGCAACGCAGGACACGCTAGATAATATCTAGTAATATCATCAACCATGTGTAGTTAACTAGTGATTATGATTGATTGTTTTTTATAAGATAAGTTTAATGCTAGCTAGCAACTTACCTTGGCTTACTGCATTTACATAACAGGCAGTCTCCTTGTGGAGTGCAAACGAGAGAGAGGCAGGTCGTTATTGCGTTGGACTAGTTAAATGTAAGGTTGCAAGATTGGATCCCCCGAGCTGACAAGGTGAAAATCTGTCGTTCTGCCCCTGAACGAGGCAGTTAACCCAGCGTTCCTAGGCCGTCATTGAAAATAAGAATGTGTTCTTAACTGACTTGCCTAGTTAAATAAAGGTCTAATTTTTTAAATACATTTTTTAAATCGGCAAATCGGTTGCCCAAAAATTCCGATTTCCGATTGTTATGAAAACTTGAATTCGGCCCTAATTAATCGGCCCTAATTAATCGGCCCTAACTAATCGGCCCTAACTAATCGGCCATTCCGATGAATCGGTCAACCTCTAGCCTGTAAATATAGTGTGTATATATAGTGTGTGTAAGTATAGTGTGTATATATAGTGTGTGTCAGTGTGTGTGTATATAGTGTGTGTATATATATTGTGTGCATATATCGTGTGTGTACTGTATGTATAGTGTGTTCATATATAGTGTGTGTATATATAGTGTGTGTCAGTGTGTCTGTCAGTGTGTGTATATATAATGTGTGTATATAAAGTGTGTGTATATAAAGTGTATATATAGTGTGTGTATATAGTGTGTGTATTTATGGTGTGTGTATTTATAGAGTGTGTATTTATAGTGTGTGTATTTATGTTGTGTATATATAGTGTGTGTGTGTATATAATGTGTGTAGTTATAGTGTGTGTGTATATAGTGTGTGTATATAGTCTTTCTCTCTCTCTCTCTCTCTCTCTCTCTCTCTCTCTCATATATAAGGGCTTTATTGCAAGGGAAACAAATGTTAACCAAAACAAGTGAATGAGATAATAAACAAAAGTGGCAACAGGCAACATCTTGCTGCTCAGATGAAACACAATAATATTTCACCCAGTAAGAGTTGATCAAAATTGGGTTCGTTATCATATTCTTTATTGGTCTGTGTAATCTGATATGGTTTTATATTTGGCAGGAAGTTAGGAAGTGCAGCTCAGTATCCACCTAATTTTGTGGGCAGTGTAAACATAGTCTTCTCTTGAGAGCCAAGTCTGCCTACGGCGGCCTTTCTCAATAGCAAGGCTATGCTCACTGAGTCTGTACATTGTCAAAACTTTCCTTCAGTTTGTGTCAGTCACAATGGTCAGGTATTCTGCCACTGTGTACTCTCTGTTTAGGACCAAATAACATTCTAGTTGCTCCGTTTCTTTGTTAATTCTTTCCAATGTGTCAAGTAATTATCTTTTTGTTTTCTCATGATTTGGTTGGGTCTAATTGTGTTGCTGTCCTGGGGCTCTGTGGGGTGTGTTTGTGTTTGTTAACAGAGCCCCAGGACCAGCTTGCTTAGGGAACTCTTCTCCATTTTCATCTCTCTGTTGGCGATGGCTTTGTTATGGAAGGTTTGGGAATCGCTTCCTTTTAAGTGGTTGTAGAATTTAATGGCTCTTTCCTGGATTTTGATAATTAGCGGGTATTGGCTATTTGGTGCTTTACGTTGTACACAGAGGATGTTTTTGCAAAATTCTGCATGCAGAGTCTCAATTTGGTGTTTGTGCCATTTTGTGATTTCTTGGTTGGTATGCGGACCCCAGACCTCACAACCATAAATGGCAATGGGTTCTATAACTGATTTAAGTATTTTTAGCCAGATGCTAATTGGTATGTCAAATTTTATGTTCCTTTTTATGGCATAGAAGGCACTTCTTGCCTTGTCTTTCAGCTCGTTCACAGCTTTGTGGAAGTTACCTGTGTCGCTGATGTTTAGGCCGAGGTATGTATAGTTTTTTGTGTGCTCTAGGGCAACAGCATCTAGATGGAATTTGTATTTGTGGTCCTGGTGACTGGAACACCATTATTTTGGTCTTACTGAGACTTACTGTCAGGGCCCAGGTCTGTCAGGGCCCAGGTCTGTCAGGGCCCAGGTCTGTCAGGGCCCAGGTCTGTCAGGGTCCAGGTCTGACAGTATCTGTGCAGAAGATCTAGGTGCTGCTGCAGGCCCTCCTTTGTTGGGGACATATGCACCAGATCATCAGCAAACAGTGGACATTTGACTTCAGATTCTAGTAGGGTGAGGCCGGTTGCTGCAGACTGTTCTAGTGCCCTCGCCAATTTGTTGATATATATGTTGAAGAGGGTGGGGCTAAAGCTGCATCCCTGTCTCACCTCACGGCCCTGTGGAAAGAAATATACATTTTTTTTGTGCCAGTTTGAGTTGGAGTTTATTTTTTATTTTTACAGGGACAGTGCACATTAATCAACGTTTCAGTAAAAGTGCCGGTTGTAACCAGCCGGCTAATTTTCAACCGCAGTCCCTGGGCAGGTTATTAAAAACAATTACAATATAGACAATAGCAGCATAGAACAAGCAAGACATAGCATACAGACAGAGCAACATAGGACAAGCAAGACGTAGCATACAGACAGAGCAACATAAAACAAAAAGCAGCAAGACAAAATTCATAAAAGCAACAAAGTGTTTCCACACCTCACAAGCTACAGACAACAGACAACATGGATCCGTTTCAGGGGTTTCCTACAACACTTGTCTTCATAATTAATGTTAAAATCTCCCATTAAGATGACCTCTTTCCCAAAATCACATTCCCTAAGCATGGTATTAAACTGATCAAAAAACACACTTTTGGTGGAAGGTGGCCTATACATTCCAATGAGGGTAAAAGACATTTGGGGAGACAGTGTAACGTTCAGGCCAATACATTCTAGTTCATTATCACATGACCACTCAATTTGTTTACATCGGATATGTTCTTTAATGTAAATCATCACACCCCCTCTTCCTTCAGTCCTGTCTCTCCTGAAAACATTGTAGCCAGGCACAATCAAAGCAGCATATGGAGAGTGTCCATGGAGCCATGTCTCTGAGAGGCAGAGAAAGTTAAGGTTGGAGTCTGTGAGTAGATGTTGAATTTGATCACTTTTTGGAATGACACTACGAATGTTCAAGTGCCCCCCTAGTAGTCCCTTGGGCTTAGCTCGTGTGTCCCAGATGACTCGAGAGTGATTGACACATTGAAAAAAGTTAAATTTTCTGTGTTTTCTGACGGCTGGGTTTAGGCCGTTTTGTTTCGTTTTGATTAGGGGCAGTTCGGTAGCGCAATTAACAATCCCTCCCGCCTGCACTGGATGCGGGGAACTAATTAAAATAGCTTGCGTACCAGAAACAGAGTCAGGGATCGTATATAGCGACTCTGATATGTTTGAAGAGTCAAAATCTATCCTGGAGCCGGGTGAGTCGAGAGAAACCATAGGACCATAGCACTCACCCACCTCCACAGCGGCGACGACCAGTGGATGAGGCCATCCACCTCTCCACTCCGGTGCGTATCACTGGCTCGGTGATATTGGGCCCAGGATTGAGTTGTACATCCCCGGAGAGCAGGAGGGTAATGAACAGGTAGTTTAACAGTTTCCGATAAATGTTGGACTTGTGTTTGTTACGCCTAAGCGGTTCAGTAGAATAAGGAGCGAGGTAGACTTGGCCATTATTCAGAACATTATGGTATGCTGTGTACTGTCCGCTCCCGTGGAACGGTGAACCAATGTGTTTGGTGTTGATATTCTCCGGTAGTAGACTGATTGTGTCATCCCAGCAAGGACGCACTGAGATTATCAGTAGAGCAGCTACATAACTGACAATCATGGCAGAGTACTGGAGATAAAACACATAATTGCGCTTTAACTCTTTGCATGAGTTACTTAGCTGGGATCGGCGTACACCTGATGGTTTAGATAAAATTACAGCATTCAAATGAGAAGCGGCACCTGCCGCACCACCCTGTCTTCCGTCCGCCATTTTCTTAAATCTCCTTTTCTTCCTTCGTGAAAACCCTTCAATTTTAACCGAACACTTGTTGTTTGTGTACATGGATTTTATAATGCTATATGTTTTTCCCCCAACACCACTTTCCATCAATTTGTAAAGCAGACCCTCAGGCCAAACTGAGTCAAAAGCTTTTTTGAAAACAAAGCATGAGAAAGAAGACTTTACCTTTGTTTTGGTTTGTTTTCTTGTCAATTAGGGTGTGCAGGGTGAATACGTGGTCTGTCGTACGGTAATTTGGTAAAAAGCCAATTTGACATTTACTCATTACATTGTTTTCACTGAGGAAATGTACGAGTCTGCTGTTAATGATAATGTTAAAGAGCTTAAGTATAGCCAATTGGAATTTGTGGTTTGTATGTTTTATAATTTCATTTTGGATGTCATCAACACAACAGGCCTTTTTGGGTTGGAGGGTTTGTATTTAGTCCTGTAGTTCATTCAATGTAATTGGAGAATCCAATGGGTTCTGCTAGTCTTTAATAGTTGATTCTATGATTTGTATTTGATAATGTATATCTTGCTGCTGTTTGTTCTTTGTTATGGTGCCAAAAATATTGGATAAGTGGTTTACCGATACATCTCTGTTTTGGAAATATAACTCTTCGTGTTGTTGTTTGTTAGAGTTTTCAAATTTTTCCAGAAGTGTTTAGAGTCTATGGATTCTTCAATTACGTTGAGCTGATTTCTGACGTGCTGTTCCTTCTTTTTCCATAGTGTATTTCTGTATTGTTTTAGTGATTCACCATAGTGAATGTGTAGATTCAGGTTTTCTGGGTCTCTATGTTTTTGGTTGGATATGTTTCTCAATTTCTTTCTTAGGTTTTTTGTTCTTCATC
Source organism: Oncorhynchus mykiss (assembly GCF_057628025.1). Lineage (NCBI taxonomy): Eukaryota > Metazoa > Chordata > Actinopteri > Salmoniformes > Salmonidae > Oncorhynchus > Oncorhynchus mykiss. The sequence goes on from NC_143030.1 coordinate 13,158,916, forward strand.
AAACCATTTGTCATTGTTGTTAATTTTCTTCCGTTTTCTGTTTGACATTTTTAGATTTGATAGGGAAGCTGAGAGGTCATATATACTGTACTGTTTAGATTTTCTACTGCAAAGTTTACACCTTCACTATTAGAGTGAAATGTTTTGTCCAGGAAGTTGTCTAAAAGGGATTGAATTTGTTGTTGCCTAACTGTCTGTCTCTCTCTCTCTCTCTCTCTCTCTCTCTCTCTCTCTCTCTCTCTCTCTCTCTCTCTCTCTCTCTCTCTCTCTCTCTCTCCACGCTTCCTGTTTCTTAACGCACAGTGTACACCGCGCGTTATCTGTCACATAACACACACTCTTTCTCTCTCACAATACACATGCGGTGGCCGCAAATGCAGGAAGCACAGCTCTATCATCAGACAGTGGAAACACAACCACAACATGCAGGGCTGAAGCTGTTCGTTCACTGAAGGACAACTCTACTGACCAATAGTTGTTGTTTTTACAGATGAGAAGGAGAGAGAAGAAACACTTACTGTCTGAGACCTGAGAAGAAAGGAAAGGAGAAGAGGATATAGTAAATGAGAGATACTTTACTGCTTTCTCTGAGACCTGAGGAGAAGAGAAGAGAGGAGATGATATAGTAAAAGAGAGATACTTTACTCCTTTCTCTGAGACCTGAGGACAAGAGAAGAGAGGAGACAAGAAGAGACAGTCTTTTTCTGTTATGATTTTAGTCTCTGATGGAGGATGTTCTTCAGTGATGCAGATGTAACAGCCTGTGAGTCAGGACATGCAATTCTACTACGTGTACGTGGTAAGTCTGTGTGTGTGTTGGTGTGTGTGTGGTGGTGTGTTTGTGTATCTAAACTAGCACACTACTTAGAATTAAGCAATGTATTGCTAGGTATGAACAGTAGTGTGTTGGGTAGTAACAGTAGTGTACTGGTATGAACAGTAGTGTACTGGTATGAACAGTAGTGTGTTGGGTATCAACAGTAGTGTACTGGGTATAAACAGTAGTGTACTGGGTATAAACAGTAGTGTACTGGGTATCAACAATAGTGTACTGGGTATATACAGTAGTGTACTGGGTATAAACAGTAGTGTACTGGGTATAAACAGTAGTGTACTGGGTATCAACAATAGTGTACTGGGTATATACAGTAGTGTACTGGGTATAAACAGTAGTGTACTGGGTATAAACAGTAGTGTACTGGGTATCAACAATAGTGTACTGGGTATAAACAGTAGTGTACTGGGTATAAACAGTAGTGTACTGGGTATCAACAATAGTGTACTGGGTATCAACAGGAGTGTACTGGGTATCAACAATAGTGTACTGGGTATCAACAGGAGTGTACTGGGTATATACAGTAGTGTACTGGGTATCAACAATAGTGTACTGGGTATCAACAGGAGTGTACTGGGTATCAACAGTAGTGTACTGGGTATCAACAATAGTGTACTGGGTATCAACAGGAGTGTACTGGGTATCAACAGTAGTGTACTGGGTATAAACAGTAGTGTACTGGGTATCAACAATAGTGTACTGGGTATCAACAGGAGTGTACTGGGTATCAACAATAGTGTACTGGGTATCAACAGGAGTGTACTGGGTATATACAGTAGTGTACTGGGTATCAACAATAGTGTACTGGGTATCAACAGGAGTGTACTGGGTATCAACAGGAGTGTACTGGGTATCAACAGTAGTGTACTGGGTATAAACAGTAGTGTACTGGGTATAAACAGTAGTGTACTGGGTATAAACAGTAGTGTACTGGGTATCAACAGTAGTGTACTGGGTATAAACAGTAGTGTACTGGGTATCAACAGTAGTGTACTGGGTATAAACAGTAGTGTACTGGGTATAAACAGTAGTGTACTGGGTATAAACAATAGTGTACTGGGTATCAACAGGAGTGTACTGGGTATCAACAGTAGTGTACTGGGTATAAACAGTAGTGTACTGGGTATAAACAGTAGTGTACTGGGTATAAACAGTAGTGTACTGGGTATAAACAGTAGTGTACTGGGTATAAACAGTAGTGTACTGGGTATAAACAGTAGTGTACTGGGTATAAACAGTAGTGTACTGGGTATCAACAATAGTGTACTGGGTATCAACAGGAGTGTACTGGGTATCAACAGTAGTGTACTGGGTATAAACAATAGTGTACTGGGTATCAACAGGAGTGTACTGGGTATCAACAGTAGTGTACTGGGTATCAACAGTAGTGTACTGGGTATAAACAATAGTGTACTGGGTATCAACAGGAGTGTACTGGGTATCAACAGTAGTGTACTGGGTATCAACAGGAGTGTACTGGGTATCAACAGTAGTGTACTGGGTATAAACAATAGTGTACTGGGTATCAACAGGAGTGTACTGGGTATAAACAATAGTGTACTGGGTATCAACAGTAGTGTACTGGGTATAAACAATAGTGTACTGGGTATCAACAGGAGTGTACTGGGTATCAACAGTAGTGTACTGGGTATAAACAATAGTGTACTGGGTATCAACAGGAGTGTGTTGGGTATCAACAGTAGTGTACTGGGTATCAACAATAGTGTACTGGGTATCAACAGGAGTGTACTGGGTATCAACAATAGTGTACTGGGTATCAACAGTAGTGTACTGGGTAGTAACAGTAGTGTACTGGGTATAAACAGTAGTGTACTGGGTAGTAACAGTAGTGTACTGGGTAGTAACAGTAGTGTACTGGGTATAAACAGTAGTGTACTGGGTATAAACAGTAGTGTACTGGGTATCAACAATAGTGTACTGGGTATCAACAGGAGTGTACTGGGTATCAACAGTAGTGTACTGGGTATCAACAATAGTGTACTGGGTATCAACAGGAGTGTACTGGGTATCAACAATAGTGTACTGGGTATAAACAGTAGTGTACTGGGTATAAACAGTAGTGTACTGGGTATCAACAATAGTGTACTGGGTATCAACAGGAGTGTACTGGGTATCAACAGTAGTGTACTGGGTATCAACAATAGTGTACTGGGTATCAACAGGAGTGTACTGGGTAGTAACAGTAGTGTACTGGGTATAAACAGTAGTGTACTGGGTAGTAACAGTAGTGTACTGGGTAGTAACAGTAGTGTACTGGGTATAAACAGTAGTGTACTGGGTATAAACAGTAGTGTACTGGGTAGTAACAGTAGTGTGCTGGGTATATACAGCAGTGTACTGGGTAGTAACAGTAGTGTGCTGGGTATATACAGCAGTGTACTGGGTAGTAACAGTAGTGTGCTGGGTATATACAGCAGTGTACTGGGTATCAACAATAGTGTGTTGGGGATATACAGTAGTGTACTGGGTAGTAACAGTAGTGTGTTGGGGATATACAGCAGTGTACTGGGTAGTAACAGTAGTGTGTTGGGGATATACAGTAGTGTGCTGGGTAGTAACAGTAGTGTGCTGGGTATATACAGTAGTGTACTGGGTAGTAACAGTAGTGTACTGGGTATAAACAGTAGTGTACTGGGTAGTAACAGTAGTGTGCTGGGTATATACAGCAGTGTACTGGGTAGTAACAGTAGTGTGCTGGGTATATACAGCAGTGTACTGGGTATCAACAATAGTGTGTTGGGGATATACAGTAGTGTACTGGGTAGTAACAGTAGTGTACTGGGTATAAACAGTAGTGTACTGGGTAGTAACAGTAGTGTACTGGGTATAAACAGTAGTGTACTGGGTAGTAACAGTAGTGTACTGGGTAGTAACAGTAGTGTACTGGGTATAAACAGTAGTGTACTGGGTATAAACAGTAGTGTACTGGGTAGTAACAGTAGTGTGCTGGGTATATACAGCAGTGTACTGGGTAGTAACAGTAGTGTGCTGGGTATATACAGCAGTGTACTGGGTAGTAACAGTAGTGTGTTGGGGATATACAGTAGTGTGCTGGGTAGTAACAGTAGTGTGCTGGGTATATACAGTAGTGTACTGGGTAGTAACAGTAGTGTGTTGGGGATATACAGTAGTGTGCTGGGTAGTAACAGTAGTGTGCTGGGTATATACAGTAGTGTACTGGGCATGAACAGTAGTGTGCTGGGTATATACAGAAGTGTACTGGTATCAACAGTAGTGTGTTGGGTATCAACAGTAGTGTGTTGGGTATCAACAGTAGTGTGTTGGGTATGTAACAGTAGTGTGCTGGGTATATACAGTAGTGTGCTGGGTATATACAGTAGTGTACTGGTATGAACAGTAGTGTGTTGGGTATCAACAGTAGTGTGTTGGGTATCAACAGTAGTGTGTTGGGTATATACAGTAGTGTGCTGGGTAGTAACAGTAGTGTGCTGGGTATATACAGTAGTGTACTGGGTATATACAGTAGTGTGTTGGGTATCAACAGTAGTGTGTTGGGTATCAACAGTAGTGTACTGGGTATATACAGTAGTGTGTTGGGTATCAACAGTAGTGTGTTGGGTGTCAACAGTAGTGTACTGGGTATATACAGTAGTGTGTTGGGTATCAACATTAGTGTGTTGGGTATCAACAGTAGTGTACTGGTATCAACAGTAGTGTGTTGGGTATCAACAGTAGTGTACTGGGTATGAACAGTAGTGTACTGGGTATCAACAGTAGTGTACTGGGTATATACAGTAGCCTATTTGTGACTCCACGTCAACTACTCATAGTATGTTCTGCTAGGAGTTAGCTGCTGTCTGTCTTCACATTATCATGATCACAGTTCATATTGTCTTTACGGCATCTTACTACCAGTGGGGGCTACTGAGGGGAGGACGGCTCATAATAATGGCTGGAATAGAGTATCTCCTTCAATGAAACACAATAAACCTCAGGGGTAGTTTCATCAGCCTCTGGAACAATATTGAATGGCTGGCAACTGTGAATGAAATTCTTACAAAGTATGTCTTGCATTTTGCACCTGAGGAGCTGCTCGCCTTTTTAATATTGCAAGGAGAACCTGCTTCTATTCATGAGAATTAATTTTATACATAAAGCACATTTCAGGCACCCAAGGCACAACTCAACATGATAAAAAAAAAAGTACAACAAATCACTGAAGTCACGATATTAAAAACAGACCGTGCACAGATGCAAAGCACATTGTTTTACAATGTGTTTTTGTAAGTATGATTTCATTACAAGGAAAAGTGTTTTTCTAATGATTATTTAAGATTATTACACTTTAAAGGATAAACAGTAGTTTCTGTTTCACCCCCTGGAGTCAATGTCTGATTAGCCTAATAAAGAGTTTTACAACTTCCCTCTGGGAGGATCAGTGACATGAAATCTCTCCTCTTAAACGGATTTATGGCTCATTGAAGTGAATGAGCGACCGCATGCTGCCGCTTGTAGTGGAGAGGGGATGAAACCATGGCCCTTACATTGCTACATGTAGATCAGGACCTGTGGAGCGCCTCTTGACGACTTTCTCCAGGAGTGTGTTTTTCTGTGTGTCTTTCTGAACCTCCACCCTCCACCACTAACAATCTAACCCTCCACCACTAACAATCTAATCCTACACCACTGACAATCTAACCCTCCACCCTCCATCACTGACAATCTAACCCTCCACCACTGACAATCTAACCCTCCACCACTGACAATCTAACCCTCCACCACTGACAATCTAACCCTCCACCCTCCAACACTGACAATCTAACCCTCCATCACTAACAATCTAACCCTCCACCACTGACAATCTAACCCTCCACCCTCCATCACTGACAATCTAACCCTCCATCACTAACAATCTAACCCTCCACCACTGACAATCTAACCCTCCACCCTCCAACACTGACAATCTAACCCTCCATCACTAACAATCTAACCCTCCATCACTGACAATCTAACCCTCCACCACTGACAATCTAACCCTCCTCCCCCCACCACTGACAATCTAACCCTCCACCACTGACAATCTAACCCTCCACCCTCCACCACTGACAATCTAACCCTCCACCCTCCATCACTGACAATCTAACCCTCCACCCTCCATCACTGACAATCTAACCCTCCACCACTGACAATCTAACCCTCCACCCTCCACCACTGACAATCTAACCCTCCACCCTCCATCACTGACAATCTAACCCTCCACCACTGACAATCTAACCCTCCACCCTCCACCACTGACAATCTAACCCTCCACCCTCCACCACTGACAATCTAACCCTCCACCCTCCATCACTGACAATCTAACCCTCCACCCTCCATCACTGACAATCTAACCCTCCACCACTGACAATCTAACCCTCCACCCTCCACCACTGACAATCTAACCCTCCATCACTGACAATCTAACCCATCACCACTGACAATCTAACCCTCCACCCTCCACCACTGACAATCTAACCCTCCACCCTCCACCACTGACAATCTAACCCTCCACCCTCCATCACTGACAATCTAACCCTCCACCACTGACAATCTAACCCTCCACCCTCCACCACTGACAATCTAACCCTCCTCCACTGACAATCTAACCCTCCACCCTCCATCACTGACAATCTAACCCTCCACCCTCCATCACTGACAATCTAACCCTCCTCCCCCCACCACTGACAATCTAACCCTCCACCACTGACAATCTAACCCTCCACCCTCCAACACTGACAATCTAACCCTCCACCACTGACAATCTAACCCTCCACCACTGACAATCTAACCCTCCTCCACTGACAATCTAACCCTCCACCCTCCATCACTGACAATCTAACCCTCCTCCACTGACAATCTAACCCTCCACCCTCCACCACTGACAATCTAACCCTCCACCCTCCATCACTGACAATCTAACCCTCCACCCTCCATCACTGACAATCTAACCCTCCACCACTGACAATCTAACCCTCCACCCTCCACCACTGACAATCTAACCCTCCACCCTCCATCACTGACAATCTAACCCTCCACCACTGACAATCTAACCCTCCACACTCCACCACTGACAATCTAACCCTCCACCCTCCACCACTGACAATCTAACCCTCCACCCTCCATCACTGACAATCTAACCCTCCACCCTCCATCACTGACAATCTAACCCTCCACCACTGACAATCTAACCCTCCACCCTCCACCACTGACAATCTAACCCTCCATCACTGACAATCTAACCCTCCACCACTGACAATCTAACCCTCCACCCTCCACCACTGACAATCTAACCCTCCACCCTCCACCACTGACAATCTAACCCTCCACCCTCCATCACTGACAATCTAACCCTCCACCACTGACAATCTAACCCTCCACCCTCCACCACTGACAATCTAACCCTCCTCCACTGACAATCTAACCCTCCACCCTCCATCACTGACAATCTAACCCTCCACCCTCCATCACTGACAATCTAACCCTCCTCCCCCCACCACTGACAATCTAACCCTCCACCACTGACAATCTAACCCTCCACCCTCCACCACTGACAATCTAACCCTCCACCACTGACAATCTAACCCTCCACCCTCCAACACTGACAATCTAACCCTCCACCACTGACAATCTAACCCTCCACCACTGACAATCTAACCCTCCTCCACTGACAATCTAACCCTCCACCCTCCACCACTGACAATCTAACCCTCCACCCTCCATCACTGACAATCTAACCCTCCACCCTCCATCACTGACAATCTAACCCTCCACCACTGACAATCTAACCCTCCACCCTCCACCACTGACAATCTAACCCTCCACCCTCCATCACTGACAATCTAACCCTCCACCACTGACAATCTAACCCTCCACACTCCACCACTGACAATCTAACCCTCCACCCTCCACCACTGACAATCTAACCCTCCACCCTCCATCACTGACAATCTAACCCTCCACCCTCCATCACTGACAATCTAACCCTCCACCACTGACAATCTAACCCTCCACCCTCCACCACTGACAATCTAACCCTCCATCACTGACAATCTAACCCTCCACCACTGACAATCTAACCCTCCACCCTCCACCACTGACAATCTAACCCTCCACCCTCCACCACTGACAATCTAACCCTCCACCCTCCATCACTGACAATCTAACCCTCCACCACTGACAATCTAACCCTCCACCCTCCACCACTGACAATCTAACCCTCCTCCACTGACAATCTAACCCTCCACCCTCCATCACTGACAATCTAACCCTCCACCCTCCATCACTGACAATCTAACCCTCCTCCCCCCACCACTGACAATCTAACCCTCCACCACTGACAATCTAACCCTCCACCCTCCACCACTGACAATCTAACCCTCCACCACTGACAATCTAACCCTCCACCCTCCAACACTGACAATCTAACCCTCCACCACTGACAATCTAACCCTCCACCACTGACAATCTAACCCTCCTCCACTGACAATCTAACCCTCCACCCTCCATCACTGACAATCTAACCCTCCTCCACTGACAATCTAACCCTCCACCCTCCATCACTGACAATCTAACCCTCCTCCACTGACAATCTAACCCTCCATCACTGACAATCTATCCCTCCACCCTCCACCACTGACAATCTAACCCTCCACCCTCCATCACTGACAATCTAACCCTCCTCCACTGACAATCTAACCCTCCATCACTGACAATCTATCCCTCCACCCTCCATCACTGACAATCTAACCCTCCACCACTGACAATCTAACCCTCCACCCTCCATCACTGACAATCTAACCCTCCTCCACTGACAATCTAACCCTCCACCACTGACAATCTAACCCTCCACCACTGACAATCTAACCCTCCACCACTGACAATCTAACCCTCCACCCTCCACCACTGACAATCTAACCCTCCATCACTGACAATCTAACCCTCCACCACTGACAATCTAACCCTCCATCACTAACAATCTAACCCTCCATCACTGACAATCTAACCCTCCACCACTGACAATCTAACCCTCCTCCCCCCACCACTGACAATCTAACCCTCCACCACTGACAATCTAACCCTCCACCCTCCACCACTGACAATCTAACCCTCCACCCTCCATCACTGACAATCTAACCCTCCACCCTCCATCACTGACAATCTAACCCTCCACCACTGACAATCTAACCCTCCACCCTCCACCACTGACAATCTAACCCTCCACCCTCCATCACTGACAATCTAACCCTCCACCACTGACAATCTAACCCTCCACCCTCCACCACTGACAATCTAACCCTCCACCCTCCACCACTGACAATCTAACCCTCCACCCTCCATCACTGACAATCTAACCCTCCACCACTGACAATCTAACCCTCCACCCTCCACCACTGACAATCTAACCCTCCTCCACTGACAATCTAACCCTCCACCCTCCATCACTGACAATCTAACCCTCCACCACTGACAATCTAACCCTCCACCCTCCACCACTGACAATCTAACCCTCCATCACTGACAATCTAACCCTCCACCACTGACAATCTAACCCTCCACCCTCCACCACTGACAATCTAACCCTCCACCCTCCACCACTGACAATCTAACCCTCCACCCTCCATCACTGACAATCTAACCCTCCACCACTGACAATCTAACCCTCCACCCTCCACCACTGACAATCTAACCCTCCTCCACTGACAATCTAACCCTCCACCCTCCATCACTGACAATCTAACCCTCCACCCTCCATCACTGACAATCTAACCCTCCTCCCCCCACCACTGACAATCTAACCCTCCACCACTGACAATCTAACCCTCCACCCTCCACCACTGACAATCTAACCCTCCACCACTGACAATCTAACCCTCCACCCTCCAACACTGACAATCTAACCCTCCACCACTGACAATCTAACCCTCCACCACTGACAATCTAACCCTCCTCCACTGACAATCTAACCCTCCACCCTCCATCACTGACAATCTAACCCTCCTCCACTGACAATCTAACCCTCCACCCTCCATCACTGACAATCTAACCCTCCTCCACTGACAATCTAACCCTCCATCACTGACAATCTATCCCTCCACCCTCCACCACTGACAATCTAACCCTCCACCCTCCATCACTGACAATCTAACCCTCCTCCACTGACAATCTAACCCTCCATCACTGACAATCTATCCCTCCACCCTCCATCACTGACAATCTAACCCTCCACCACTGACAATCTAACCCTCCACCCTCCATCACTGACAATCTAACCCTCCTCCACTGACAATCTAACCCTCCACCACTGACAATCTAACCCTCCACCACTGACAATCTAACCCTCCACCCTCCACCACTGACAATCTAACCCTCCATCACTGACAATCTAACCCTCCACCACTGACAATCTAACCCTCCACCACTGACAATCTAACCCTCCATCACTGACAATCTAACCCTCCTCCACTGACAATCTAACCCTCCACCCTCCATCACTGACAATCTAACCCTCCTCCACTGACAATCTAACCCTCCATCACTGACAATCTATCCCTCCACCACTGACAATCTAACCCTCCACCACTGACAATCTAACCCTCCACCCTCCATCACTGACAATCTAACCCTCCTCCACTGACAATCTACCCTCCACCCTCCATCACTGACAATCTATCCCTCCACCACTGACAATCTAACCCTCCACCACTGACAATCTAACCCTCCACCCTCCATCACTGACAATCTAACCCTCCACCCTCCATCACTGACAATCTAACCCTCCACCACTGACAATCTAACCCTCCATCACTGACAATCTATCCCTCCACCACTGACAATCTAACCCTCCACCACTGACAATCTAACCCTCCACCCTCCATCACTGACAATCTAACCCTCCATCACTAACAATCTAACCCTCCACCACTGACAATCTACAGAGCAAACACAACAACAAATGTGTTACTGTTCTGATACTTTTGGAGCCTCACTTTATATAGACCAGGTGCACAACAAACATCTTACTTCCCTGTCACTTCTGATTCTTCTTAGACACTGTCTGTTCTCTCAGTGGCTTCTTAGACACTGTCTGTTCTCTCAGTGGCTTCTTAGACACTGGCTGTTCTCTCAGTGGCTTCTTAGACACTGTCTGTTCTCTCAGTGGCTTCTTAGACACTGTCTGTTCTCTCAGTGGCTTCTTAGACACTGTCTGTTCTCTCAGTGGCTTCTTAGACACTGTCTGTTCTCTCAGTGGCTTCTCAGACACTGTCTGTTCTCTCAGTGGCTTCTTAGACACTGTCTGTTCTCTCAGTGGCTTCTCAGACACTGTCTGTTCTCTCAGTGGCTTGCTGGCCTGTTGCTATTTACAATCAGTTGTTTCCCAATTATTTTCCCAGTGGTTTCCCAAATCCCATCATGCTTGTAGCCAATGCAGGTTTTAAATGCAATGTTACCGCAGTCGCTGAGATCACATTCAGGATGCAGATGTCGGCTCAACTATTAATGACCTCTAAAGATCAAATCCGCATTTGTGGAAACAATGCCACTGTTCTAGCTAGCACCTTTGTTATTATCTTGGTTTTGTTGATGAGGAGAGGATCATCCAGCAGAATGGTAATAGCAAAAATCAAACTGTTCTATCTCACGTGCAATTATGTCAGAGGGAGAAAAAAACAGTGTTTGTTTACGGTACCTTTTGTTGTTGTTGTAAAATCCCAAACAGACGTTTCACAATTAAGGATTCAAGCTTTAAACGTCAAGTGCGTTATAATGCAGCTCTAGAGAGGATCCAAATAAATCCCAGCCTTACTGTATTGACTGCTCTCTTACTGCTATATTTACACTATCAAAAATTAAATCTCTTACCATTTTACCGTAATTACACTATTGGTAGAGTATGAGCCAGAATCCAACAGAGTCATCTCCCTAAATACTTTCTACAACGGTAATGATCGTAAATCTAGCTTTTCCTGTAATCCACTAGAGGTAGAGAGAGGAGTGGATGTGAGGGAGGGATGGAGAAAGAGAGAGAAGGAGAGAGAGGATGGAAAGTGGGGGTGAGAAGGAAAAAGGGAGAGAGAGAGAGAGAGAGAGAGAGAGAGAGGGAGAGGTAGAGAGTAGTGGATGTGGGGGAGAGAGAGGGAGGGAGAGGAGGGAAAGTGGGGGTTGGATGGAAAGAGAGATGAGGGAGAAAGAGGAGGGAAAGTGGGGGAGGGATGAGAGAGAAAGATAGAGAGATAGATGGATCTCTCAAGAGTTAGAGAGAGAGAGGAGAGAAGTGGAGGAGGTACAGAGAGAGGCAGAGACGGAGAGATGGAGGAGAGAGGAGTCTAGGTCTAAATGGGACTTCAATGGTCTCACCCTGTTAAAAGTTGAGGTTGAAAATACCTCAGCTAATGAGGATAAATCAACTATCCACTCCTATTACGACTCTATGGGACTAGACAACTCTTCTTGATTCAGTGCCAACACACACACACACACACACACACACACACACACACACACACACACACACACACACACACACACAGCATCACAGCGGCCTGCAGTACTGTATGTTCTTCCAGTGTCTCTCTGGGCGATGAGTCTCTCTTCCTTCTGATCACTCAATTCCATTGTGTGTGTGTGTATGTGTGTGTGTGTGTCTGTCTGTCTGTCTGTCTGTCTCTGTGTGTGTGTGTGTGTGTCTGACTCCCTCTTTGTGTGTGTGTGCCTGTGTGTCTGTCTCTGTTTCTGTGTGTGTGAGTGCGGTACTTGCACCACGGTCTGTGTGTCCCAGTGTCGATGTATTGTGCATATTGTTCAGGACCAGATATGAGTCACTGAAGGGAGATCAGGTATCGTACTGGGATTAGAGACTTAGCGGTTGAACATGATGACAAATCAAAAATCTTAAATGCAAAAATAGATCATGATATCATGAAGGAAAGGTGACAATACAAGACACCAACGTTTTTGGCATCAAGCCATCATCATCATCATCATCATCAAATCAAACCAAATTGTATTAGTCACATGCGCCAAATACAACAGGTAGACCTTGCAGTGAAATGCTTACTTACAAGCCCCTGACCAACAATGCACTTTTAAAAAATATGGATAAGAATAAGAAGTAAAAGTAACAAGTAATTAAAGAGCAGCAGTAAAATAACGATAGTGATACTATATACAGGGGGGAAACGTGTGCGAAAGTCAATGTGCGGGGGCACCGGTTAGTTGAGGTAATATGTACAGTACATGTACAGTTGAAGTCGGAAGTTTACATACACTATGGCCAAATACATTTAAACTCAGTTTTTCACAATTACTGACATTTAATTCTAGTAAAAATTACCTGTCTTAGGTCAGTTAGGATCACCACTTTATTTTAAGAATGTGGAATGTCAGAATAATAGTAGAGAGAATGATTTATCTCAGCTTTTATTTCTTTCATCACATTCCCAGTGGGTCAGAAGTTTACATACTCTCAATTAGTATTTGGTAGCATTGCAGTTAAATTGTTTAACTTGGGTCAAATGTTTTGTGTATGTAGCCTTCCACAAGCTTCCCACAATAATTTGGGTGAATTTTGGCCCATTCCTCCTGACAGAGCTGGTGTAACTGAGTCAGGTTTGTAGGCCTCCTTGCTCGCGCAAGCTTTTTCAGTTCTGCCCACACATTTTCTATAGGATTGAGGTCAGGGCTTTGTGATGGCCACTCCCACACCTTGACTTCGTTCTCCTTAAGCCATTTTGCGACAACTTTGGAAGTATGCTTGGGGTCATTGTCCATCTGGAAGACCCATTTGCAACCAAGCTTTAACTTCCTGACTGATGTCTTCAGATGTTGCTTCAATGAATCCACATCATTTTCCTACCTCATGATGCCATATATATTGTGAAGTGCACCAGTCCCTCCTGCAGCAAAGCACCTCCACAACATGATGCTGCCACCCCCGTGCTTCACCATTTGGATGATGTTCTTCGGCTTGCAAGCCTCCCCCTTTTCCCTCCAAACATAAAGATGGTCGTTATGGCCAAACAGTTCTATTTTTGTTTCATCAGACCAGAGGACATTTCTCCAAAAAGTACGATCTTTGTCCCCATGTGCAGTTGCAAACCGTAGTCTGGCTTTTTTATGGCGGTTTTGGAGCAGTGGCTTCTTCCTTGCTGAGCGGCCTTTCAGGTTATGTCGATATAGGTCTCCTTTGTACTGTAAATATAGATACTTTTGTACCTATTTCCTCCAACATCTTCACAAGGTCATTTGCTGTTGTTCTGGGATTGATTTGCACTTTTCGCAACAAAGTATCTAGGAGACAGAATGCGTCTCCTTCCTGAGCGGCATGACAGATGTGTTTGTACAGATGAACGTAGTGCCTTCAGGCATTTGAACATTTCTCCCAAGGATGAACCAGACTTGTGGAGGTCTACAATTATTTTTGTAGACCTTGGCTGATTTATTTTGATTTTCCCATGATGTCAAGAAAAGAGGCATTGAGTTTGAAGGTAGGCCTTGAAATACATCCACAGGTACACCTCCAATTGACTCAAATTATGTCAGCTAGCCTATCAGAAGCTTCTAAAGCCATGGCATCATTTTCTGGAATTTTCCAAGCAGGTTAAAGGCACAGTCAACTTAGTGTATGTAAACTTCTGACCCACTGGAATTGTGATTCACTGAATTATAAGTGAAATAATCTGTTAGAAAAATAAATTGTTAGAAAAATAAATTGTTAGAAAAATGACTTGCACAAAGTAGATGTTCTTACCAACTTGCCAAAACTTTGTGGAGTGGTTGAAAAACAAGTTTTACTGACTCCAACCTAAGTGTGTGTAAACTTCCGACTTCAACTGTAGGTAGAGTTTTTAAAGTGACTATGCATAGATGACAACAACAGAGAGTAGCAGCGGTGTAAAAGGGTGGGGGGGAGCAATGCAAATAGTCTGGGTAGCCATTTCATTATGTGTTCAGGAGTCTCATGGCTTGGCGGTAGAAGCTGTTTAGAAGCCTTTTGGACCTAGACTTGGCGCTCTGGTTCTGCTTGCCGTGTGGTAGAAGAGAGAACAATCTATGACTTGGGTGGCTGGAGTCTTTGACAATTTTTAGGGCCTTCCTCTGACACCGCCTGTTATAGAGGTCCTGGATAGCAGGAAGTTTGGCCCCAGTAGTACACACACTCTCTGTAGTGCCTTGCGGTTGGAGGCCGAGCAGTTGCCATACCAGGCAGTGATGCAACCAGTCAGGATAATGTCCATGGTGCAGCTGTATAACCTTTTGCGGATCTGAGGACCCATGCCAAATCTTTTCGGTCTCCTGAGGGGGAATAGGTTTTGTCGTGCCCTCTTCATGAATGTCTTGCTGTGCTTGGACCATGTTAATTTGATGGTGATGTGGACATCAAGGAACTTGAAGCTCTAAACCTACTCCACTACAGCCCCGTCGATGAGAATGGGGGCGTGCTCGCTTCTCTTTTTCCTGTAGTCCACAATCATCTCCTTTGTCTTGATCAAGTTGAGGGAGAGGTTGTTGTCCTGGCACCACACGGCCAGGTCTCTGACCTCCTCCCTATAAGTTGTCTCATTGTTGTCGGTGATCAGGCCTACCACTGTTGTGTCATCAGCAAACTTAATGCTTGGTCGTGCAGTCATGAGTGAACAGGGAGTACAGGATGGGACTGAGCACTCACCCTTGAGGGGCCCCTGTGTTGAGGATCAGCGCGGTGGGTGTGTTGTTACCTACCCTTACCACCTGGGGGCGGCCCGTCAGGAAGTCCAGGATCCAGTTGCAGAGGGAGGTGTTTAGTCCCTGGGTCCTTAGCTTAGTGATTGATGAGCTTTGAGGGTACTATGGTTTTGAACGCTGAGCTGTAGTCAATGAATAGCATTCTCACATAGGTGTTCCTTTTGTCCAGGTGGAAAAGGGCAGTGTGGAGTGCAATAGAGATTGCATCATCTGTGGATCTGGTGAGGCGGTATGTAATTTGGGTGGGTCTAGGGTTTGTGGGATAATGTTGATGATGTGAGCCTTGACCAGCCTTTCAAAGCACTCCATGGCTACAGACGTGAGTGCTACTGGTCGGTAGTCATTTAGATAGGTTACCTTAGTGTTCTTGGGCACAGGCACTATGGTGGTCTGCTTAAAACATGTTGGTATTACAGAATCGGACAGGGAGAGGTTGAAAATGTGAATGAAGCCATGCTCGCAGTACATGTCCTGGTAATCCCTGGCTCTGCAGCCTTGTGAATGTTGACCTGTTTAAATGTCTTACTCACATCAGCTGTGGAGAGTCTTCCGTAACAGCTGGTGCTCTCATGCATGTTTCAGTGTTACTTGCCTCGAAGCGAGCATAGAAGTAGTTTAGCTCGTCTGGTAGGCTTGTGTCACTAGGCAGCTCTCGGATGTACTTCCCTTTGTTGTCTTGAATGGTTTGCAAGTCCTGCCACATCCGACATGTGTCAGAGCCGGTGTAGTACGATTCGATCTTAGTCCTGTATTGACGCTTTGCCTGTTTGATGGTTCGTCGGAGGGCATTGTGGGATTTCTTATGGGCTTCCGGGTTAGAGTCCCGCTCCTTGAAAGCGGCAGCTCTAGCCTTTAGTTCAGTGCGAATGTTGCCTGTAATCCGTGGCTTCTGGTTTGGGTATGTACGTTCGGTCACTGTGGGGACGACGTCATCGATGCACTTATTGATGAAGCCAATGACTGATATAGTTTCCTGTCAATGCCATCGGAGGAATCCCGGGACATATTACAGGGACATCTGCTTCATCTGAAATGTTTTTATTGATCTAATCACTGGTGCTTACTGCTTACATTTTTTGCTCGTAAGCAGGAATCAGGAGGATAGAATTATGGTCAGATTTGCCAAATGGAGGGCAGGGGGGGGGGGGGGGGGTTGTATGCTTCTCTGTGTGTGGAGTAAAGGTGGTCCAGAGTTTCTTTTCCTCTGGTTGCACATTTAACATGCTGGTAGAAATTTGATAAAACGGATTTAAGTTTCCCCGCATTAAAGTCATCATCATCTTCCTCATCATCATCATCATCATCATCATCATCATTACCATTAAGCCATCATCATCATCATCATCATCATCACCATCAAGCCATCATCATCATCACCATGACCATCCTCCTCCTCCTCATCATAATTCCCATCACCATCAAGCCATCATCATCATCATCATCATCGCCATCTACATCCCCATCTTCCTCATCAAGCCACCATCATCATCATCATCTTCCTCATCCTCATCATCATAATCAAGCCATCATCATCACCAACATAACCATCATCATCATCCTCATCCTCATCATGACCATCATCATCATCATCCTCATCCTCATCATCATAATCAAGCCATCATCATCACCACCATAACCATCATCATCATCCTCATCCTCATCATGACCATCATCATCATCATCCTCCTCATCCTCATCATCATAATCAAGCCATCATCATCACCACCATAACCATCATCATCATCATCATCATCATGACCATCATCCTCAGCATCATCATCACCATCATCATCATCCTCATCCTCACCATCATCATCATCACCATCATCATCACCATCATAACCATCATCACCATAACCATCCTCATCACCATCATCAGCACCATCACCATCATCATCACCATCATCCTCATCACCATCATCATCACCATCATCCTCATCACCATCATCATCACCATCATCCTCATCACCATCATCATCATAACCATCATCATCATCATCACCATCATCATCACCATCCTCATCATCATCTGTGTAAAATCCGATATTATAACATCTACCGTTCCTTACAAAAGTATTCCTCCCCCTTGACGTTTTTCATATTATATTGCATTACAACCTATTATTGAAAAGGATTTGGGGGGGATTTCATGTAATGGACATACACAAAATAGTCCAAATTGGTGAAATGAGATGAAAAAAATGACTTGTTTAAAAAAATAAAAATAAAAAAACAATGGAAAAGTGGTGTGTGTATATGTATTCATCCCCTTTGCTATGAAGCCCCTAAATAAGATCTGGTGCAACCAATTACCTTCAGAAGTCACAAAATTAGTTTAAAAAAAGTCCACCTGTGTGCAATCTAAGTGTCACATGATCTGTCACATGATCTCAGTATATATATACAACTTTTCTGAAAGGCCCCAGAGTCTGCAACACCACAAAGCAAGAGGCACCACCAAGCAAGCAGCACCATGAAGACCAAGGAGCTCTCCAAACAGGTCATGGACAAAGTTGTGGAGAATTACAGATCAGGGTTGGGTTCTAAAAAACTTTGAACTTTGAACATCCCACGGAGCACCATTAAATCCATTATAAAAAAATTTAAAGAATATGGCACCACAACAAACCTGCCAAGAGAGAATTCCAAGAGGGAATTAATCAGAGAGGCAACAAAGAGATCAAAGATAACCCATAAGGAGCTACAAAGCTCCACAGCGGAGATTGGAGTATATGTCCATAGGACCACTTTAAGCTGTACACTCCACAGAGTTGAGCTTTATGGAAGAATGGCCAGAAAAAAAGCTATTGCTTAAAGAAAAAAATAAGCAGACATGTTTGGTGTTCGCCAAACGGCATGTGGGAGACTCCCCAAACATATTGTCAGGTGGAACAAAAATGTAGCTTTTTGGCCATCAAGGAAAAAGCTATGTCTGGCGCAAACCTCTCATCACCCAGAGACACCCAACACCTCTCATCACCCAGAGAAGACCATCCCTACAGTGAAGCATGGTGGTGGCAGCATCATGCTGTGGGGATGTTTTTCATCGGCAGTGACTGGGAAATTCCTAAGTGAAACCTGTTACAGTCTTCCAGAGATTTGAGACTGGGACGGAGGTTTACCTTCCAGCAGGACAATGACCCTAATCATACTGCAAAAGCAACATGAGTGGTTTAAGGGGAAACATTTAAATGTCTTGGAATGGCCTAGTCAAAGCCCAGACCTCTATCCAATTGAGAATCTGTGGTATGACTTAAAGATTGCTGTACACCAGCAGAACCCATCCAACTTCAAAGAGCTGGAGCAGTTTTGCCTTGAAGAATGGGCAAAAATCCCAGTGGCTAGATGTGCCAAGACATACCCCAAGAGACGTAATGCTGTAATTGATGCAGAAGGTGGCTCTACAAAGTATTTACTTTGACGGGATGAATAGTTATGTACGCTTAAGTTTTTTGGGCTTATTTCTTGTTTGTTCACAATAAAAAAATATTTTGCATCTTCAAAGTGGTAGGCATGTTGTGTAAATCAAATGACCCCTCCTCCCCCCCAAAAAATGGATTTTAATTTCCAGGTTGTAAGACAACAAACTAGGAAAAGTGCCAAGGGGGTGAATACTTTCGCAAGCCACTGTAAGCAGAGTATACATTGTTGGTTGCTAAAGGAAATGTTTCAGTTAATCTCATCTGTGTACTGAAACAGCAGTTTTGATGATAAAGAAGCATCCTTATATTGGATTTCTATTATCCTCAAAGAGAGTTTGAGTATCTCTTTGCTCAGTCAGTTGTTGTCGTTCATGTTTGGATGGTGAGCCACCCAGAAGCATCGCTTTGGGGCTGAGAGGTGGAGAGCAACACAGTTGTTGTGGTTCATGGTTGGATGGGGAGCCACCCAGAAGCATCGCTTTGGGGCTGAGAGGTGGAGAGCAACCCAGTTGTTGTCGTTCATGGTTGGATGGTGAGCCACCCAGAAGCATCGCTTTGGGGCTGAGAGGTGGAGAGCAGCCCAGTTGTTGATTGTTCCTGACTCACAATGCTTGACTTGCTGTACTTAACCTACTTTACGTAAGAGATGTTAAGACTCCCAGTGTCAGCAGACCCAACATCAAAGCCCCTTCTCCGATAGTTTTCCCATTTCCCCTCTATTCCCAATGGAGGAATTACCGCCGGATCCAAAATGGCGTCCGACTCTCTGTAGCTTTCATCACAAGATGGATGGCCATCCAGGGAACTGAGGCATGGTCTGCCATAGTAGGTGGCAGGTAGCCTAGTGGTTAGAGCATTGGGCCAGTAACCAAAAGGTTGCTGGATTGAATCCCCAAGCTGACAAGGTTGTTCTGCCCCTGAACAAGGCAGTTAACCCACTGTTCCCTGGTAGGCTGTCATTGTAAATAAGAATTTGTTCTTATCTGACTTGCCTAGTTAAATAAAGGTTACATTTAAAAATATATATATAATAATTATTCTAATGACCTCTTTCTATTTACCTATGATCTCTTCCTGTCCATCAGTTATTGGACAATCTGGTGTTCTATCTATGGTCTGGTTATACAGTGCATTCGGAAAGTGTTCAGACCCCTTCATTTTTTCCACATTTTTTTTAACGTACAGCCTTATTCTAAAAATGTCAACAAAAAATGATTCCCTCATCAATCTACACACAATACCCCATAATGACATCACAATACCCCATAATGACAAAGCAAAAACTGTTTTTTAGACATTTTAGAAAATGTATTAAAAAATCACATTTAAGTATTCAGACTCTTTACTCAGTACTTTGTTGAAGAACCTTTGGCATCGATTACAGCCTCAAGTCTTTTTGGGATTTGACGCTACAAGCTTGGCACACCTGTATGTGGGGAGTTTCTCCCATTCTTCTCTGCAGATCCTCTCAAGCTCTGTCAGATTGGATGGGGAGCGTCACTGCACAGCTATTTTCAGGTCTCTCCAGAGATGTTTGATCAGGTTCAAGTCCGGGCTCTGGCTGGGACTTGACACTCAAGGACATTCAGAGGCTTAGGACACAGCCACTCCTGCGTTGTCTTGGCTGTGTGCTTAGGGTCGTTGTCCTGTTGAAAGGTGAACCTTCACCCCAGTCTGAAGTCCTGAGCGCTCTGGAGCAGGTTTTCATCAAGGATCTCTCTGTACTTTGCTCCGTTCATCTTTCCCTAGATCCTGACCAGTCTCCGAATCCCTGCTGCTGAAAAACATCCCCACAGCATGATGCTGCCACCACCATGCTTCACAGTAGGATCGTAGTGGCCAGGTAACGAGCGGTGCCTGGTTTCCTCCAGACATGACACTTGGCATTTGGTTTCATTAGACCAGAGAATCTTGTTTAGGAATCTTGTTTAACTCCAAGCGGGCTGTCATAAGCATTTTACTGAAGAGTGGCTTCCATCTGGCCACTTTACCAGAATGGCCTGATTGATAGAGTGCTGCAGAGATTGTTATCCTCTGGAATGTTCTCCCATCACAGAGGAACTCTGGAGCTCTGTCAGAGTGACCATCTGAGTCACCTCCCTGACCAAGGCCCTTCTCTCCCAATTTCGCAGTTTGGCTGGGTGGCCAGCTCTAGGAAGAGGGACCTTCAATGCAGCAGACATTTTTTGGTACCCTTCCCCAGATCTGTGCTGTGACACAATCCTGTCTCGGAGCTCTACGGAGAAATTCCTTTGACCTCATGGCTTGATTTTTGCTCTGACATGCACTGTCAACTGTGGACCTTACATAGACAGGTGTGTGCCTTTCCAAATCATGTCCAATAAATTGAATTTACCACAGGTGGACTCCAATCAAGTTGTAAAAACATCTCAAGGATAACCAATGGAAACATGATGCACCTGAGTTCAATGTTGAGTCTCATAGAAAAGGGTCTGAATACTTATGCAAATAAGATATTTCTGTTTTTTATTTGTAATAAATGTGCAAACATTTCTACAAACCTGTTGTCTCTTTGTCATTATGCGGTATTATGTGTAGATTGATGGGGATAAAAAGGCTGTAACGTAACAATATATGGAAAAAGTAAAGGGGTCTGAATACTTTACGAATGCATTGTACAATTCATTTGGAAAGTTTTCAGACCTCTTGACTTTTTCCATGTTGTGTTACCTTACAGCCATTTTCTAAAATTGATTAAATAAATAAAAAATCTATCTACACATAATACCCCATAATGATCTGTTTTTTTTAAAACATTTTTTTACATTTCTTAAAAGAAAAAACTTAAATACCTTGATTATGTACGTGTATCTATAGTCTGATCAGGTCTCTAATCATCGTCATTCATAAGTCATTGATAGGTAGGCTTATGGTTATCTAGTAAACTAACACATATTGAGTACCCACAAAAACCTTGTTGTTGTCAGAACTATGTTTGACCCACTGAACTATCAGGAACTACACTCTAAAAAAGAGTGCTATCTTGAACCTAGAAGGGGTTTTCGACTGTCCACATAGGAGGACCCTTTGAAGAACCCTTATTTGGTTCCAGGTAGAACCCTTTTGGGTTCCCATTCCACAGATGGTTGCAAATGGAACTCAAAAGGGTTCTACCTGGAACGAAAAAGGGTTCTCCTACGGGACAACAAAATAACAATTTTGGAACACTTTTTTTTTATCTTGGATGTAGTGGTGGATTATTAGTGGAATTTTCTATCAAAAACCTCCACCAGTTTTCAACGTAGCCTAGAACCCTTTCCCTCCACATAGAATTATTTGAGAATAATTTTTATTCTAAGCATGTGAACATAATACTTTATCTGTGCTCCCTAACTATGATTTTAATTGGATATAATTCAAGGTTATTGGAGAAGGGATTTAGACTTTGGCTTTCTCTCACTCCCTCTCTTTTCTATATATAAAAGAGTTGCTGATCTGAGATCAGTTTTTAAAATTGTTAACATGGAATAAGCTTAAAGCTACAGTCTGAGATCTGGTCTGGGTATCTGCTCATTGGATATTTGAATTCTTGATATTTACCCATTTGTTGAACTGTAGCTTTAACTCTGTCCTTCGGTCTGATATTATGATTAAGACGGGATCATTTAATTCCAAGTTGAACGTAGAACACTTTGATAGAGACATTTTCACCCCCCACACACACACACACACACACACATCAGGCTGGTGCTGAATGCGCATCCAAACAGGAATGTAGGCAAAAAATATCCAGATAATACCAGAAATGTTGGGTATGCCTTACACAATCACACAAACACACACACACACACACACACACACACACACACACACACACACACACCGTACTGCATCGACCTGGACTGGATAAATTTGATGTTAAACTGTTTGAATGTGACCTAATTGACGAACCAATCATCAATATTCTATGTAAGGGATAACCAACGAGGGGCTATGCGTTCTATAGAAAATAACGAATGCCTTTCAAAGTGTGCATTATTTTCCAGAGAACTCATAGAGCCCCCGGTGGATTATCCCTTTTAATACCATGGCCATAATTTAACACATTTGCCACTGGAAATGTGTTCAACATCCACTGAAGTAGCTAACAAGTATACTAGAGAGAGCTACAGTAGTTACCGTGGTAACCAAACAGACTTGCTAGTTTAGCTAACTTAACCATCAGTCCATTACCAACCAATACTGTTTTCAATTTGACTTCTGCTTTCAAAAGCAGCTCAAAGAAAACATGTAAAAATTAACTATAGCCGTTGAATTCTACCGTGCTGATATACCGTGCGTTACAGGGAAATAATGCACACTCTAGAATCCCCTGCCAATCAGAAACGAGTATTCAACAATGCCATGTTATATTATAATCAATATTATCAACTGTGTGGCTCCAGCCCTGAATGCTGATTGGCTGACGGCTGTGATATATCAGACCGTATACCATGGGAATGACAATACATTTATTTTTACTGCTCTAATTACATTGGTAACCAGTTTATAACAGCAATAAGGCACGTTGGGGGTTTGTGATATATGGCCAACACACCCTGACTAGACTATACAGTTGAAGTCGGAAGTTTACATACACCATAGCCAAATACATTTAAACTCAGTTTTTCACGATTCCTGACATTTAATCCTAGTAAAAATGCCCTGTCTTAGGTCAGTTAGGATCACCACTTTATTTTAAGAATGTGAAATGTCAGAATAATAGTAGAGAGAATGATTTATTGAAGCTTTTATTTCATCACATTCCCAGTGGGTCAGAAGATTACATACACTCAATTAGTATTTGGTAGCATTGCCTTTAAATTGTTTACTTGGGTCAAATGTTTTGTGTAGCCTTCCACAAGCTTCCCACAATAAATTGGGTGAATTTTGGCCCATTCCTCTGACAGAGCTGCTGTGACTGAGTAAGGTTGTAGGCCTCCTTGCTCGCACAAGCTTTTTCAGTTCTGCCCACAAACGTGAATATTGTGAATATTGGCCCATTCGTTCTTACAAAGCTGGTGTAACTGAATCGGGTTTGTAGGTCTTCTTGCTCGCACACACTTTTTCAGTGCTGCCCACACATTTTCTATTGAGGTCTTGAGGTCAGGATTGAGGTCAGGGCTTTGTGATGGCCACTCCAATACCTTGACTTTGTTGTCCTTAAGCCATTTTACCACAACTTTGAAAGTATGCTTGGGGTCATTGTCCATTTGGAAGACCCATTTGTGACCAAGCGTTAACTTCCTGATTGATGTCTTGAGATCTTGCTTCAATATATCCACATCATTTTCCGTCCTCATGATGCCGTCTATTTTGTGAAGTGCACCAGTCGCTCCTGCAGCAAAGCACCCCCACAACATGATGCTGCTACCCCTGTGCTTCACGGTTGGGATGGTGTTCTTCAGCTTGCAAGATCCCCCCTTTTTCCTCCAAACATAACGATGGTCATTATGGCCAAACAGTTCTATTTTTGTTTCATCAGACCAGAGGACAAAAAGTACGATCTTTGTCCCCATGTGCAGTTGCAAACCGCAGTCTGGCTTTTTTATGGCGGTTTTGGAGCAGTGGCTTCTTCCTTGCTGAGCGGCCTTTCAGCTTATGTCGATATAGGACTCGTTTTACTGTGGATATAGATGCTTTTGTACCTATTTCCTCCAGAATCTTCACAAGGTCATTTGCTGTTGTTCTGGGATTGATTTGCACTTTTCACACCAAAGTACATTCATCTCTAGAAGACAAACGCGTCTCCTTCCTGAGCGGTATGACGGCTGCGTGGTCCCATGGTGTTTATACTTGCATACTATTGTTTGTACAGATGAACGTAGTACCTGCCTTCAGGCATTTGGAAATTGCTCCCAAGGATGAACCAGACTTGTGGAGGTCTGCAATTTTTTTCTGAGGTCTTGGCTGATTTCTTTTGATTTTCCCATGATGTCAAGCAAAGAGGCACTGAGTTTGAAGGTAGGCCTTGAAATACATCCACAGGTACATCTCCAATTGACTCAAATTATGTAAATTAGCCTATCAGAAGCTTCAAAAGTGATGACATCATTTTCTGGAATTTTCTAAGCTGTTTAAGGCACAGTCAACTTAGTGTATGTAAAATTCTGACCCACTGGAATTATGATACAGTGAATTATTAGTGAAATAATCTGTCTGTAAACAATTGTTGGAAAAATACCTTGTGTCATGCACGAAGTAGATGTCCTAACCGACTTGCCAAAACTATAGTTTGTTAACAAGAAATTTGCGGGGTGGTTGAAAAACAAGTTTTAATGACTCCAACCTAAGTGTATGTAAACCTCTGACTTAAACTGTTCCACGGCTGAGGGCTGTGTCTAAGAACAGCCCTCAGCCGTGGTATACTGGCCATATACCACACCCCCTCGTGCCTTATTGCTTAAATAATTAGCATTTAGTTAATTGAGTTCATTGCATGGTTCATAACCATACTGAACACTAGACCAGGGCCCGTCAAAAGTAGTGCACTAGGTAGGGATGAGGGTGCCATTTGGGACCGTACTCTACTATATTATTATTATTGGTACCAGGTCCACTGTAACCCGGTCCACTGTAACCCGGCCTACTGTAACTAGGCCTACCTTAACTAGGCCTACTCTACTGTATACTATGGGACGTATTGATGACACTGGCCTGTATTTCCCAGGGCCATATATAGGTTGATACACCAAGCTGTCATCAAGGCAAAGGGTGGCTACTTTGAAGAATCTAAAATCTAAAATATATTTTGATTTGTTTTTTAACACTTTTTTGGTTACGACATGATTCCATATGTGTTATTTCATAGTTTTCACAATGTAGAAAATAGTAAAAATAAAGAAAAAACTGTGAATGAGTAGGTGTGTCCAAACTTTTGACTGGTACTGTATTTCTGTATGGACCTTGCTTTGTGAACAGGGGCATTGTCATGCTGAAACAGGAAACGACCTGCCCCAAACTGTTGCCACATAGTTGGAAGCACAGAATCATCTAGAATGTCATTGCATGCTGTAGTGTCAAGATATCCCTTCACTGGAACTAAGGGGCCTAGTTTCAACCATGATCAACACCCCAGACCATTATTCCTCCCCCACAAAACTTTACAGTTGGCACTATGCATTGGGGAAGGTAGTGTTCTCCTGGCATCCTCCAAACCCAAATTCATCCGATGGACTGCCAGATGGTGAAGCTTGATTCATCACTCCAGAGACTGCGTTTCCAGTGCTCCAGAATCCAATGGCGCTAAGCTTTACACCACTCCAGCCAACGCTTGGCATTGTGCATGGTGATCTTAAGCTTGTGTGCGGCTGCTCGGCCATGGAAACCTGCTACATGAAGCTCCCGACGAACAGTTCTTGTGCTGACGTTGCTTTCAGAGGCAGTTTGGAATTAGGTAGTGAGTGTTGCAACTGATTTTTAAGCACTACACGCTTCACCACTCGGAAAACCAGATGGGATGGCGTATCACTGCAAAATGCTATGGTAGCCATGCTGGTTAAGTGTGCCTTGAATTCTAAATAAATCACTGACAGTGTCACCAGCAAAGATCTCCCACACCATCACACCTCCTCCTCCATGCTCACGGTGGGAACCACACATGCGGAGATCATCCGTTCACCTACTCTGCGCCTCACAAAGACATGGCGGTTGGAACCAAAAATCGCAAATTTGGACTCATCAGACAAATTGACTGATTTCCACCGGTCTAATGTCCATTGCTCATGTTTCTTGGCCCAAGCAAGTCTCTTCTTATTATTGGTGTACTTTAGTAGTGGTTAGCAATTCAACCATTAAGGCCTGATTCACGGCAGTCTCCTCTGAGCAGTTGATGTTGAGATGTGTCTAATTTGCAAATAAATTCATTAAAAATCCTACAATGTGATTTTCTGTATTTTTTTTCTCATTTTGTCTGTCATAGTTGAAGTGTACCTATGATGAAAATTACAGGCCTCTCTCATCTTTTTAAGTGGGAGAACTTGCACAATTGGTGGCTGACTAAATACCTTTTTGCCCCACTGTACATACTCTGTATCGTGCACAATAATCGATGACAACACCACAGTCGCCCACAGACTACTTTTTCTGTTAACCCCTCATAATACTACTGTTTGGAAATACTATTTGGAACAAACATTTTATATATAACTGCTATTTGGAACTAGGATTTGGAACTAGGATTTGGAACTAGGATTTGGAACTAGGATTTGATATAGAACTGCTATTTGGAACTAGGATTTGGAACTAGGATTTGATATAGAACTGCTATTTGGAACTAGGATTTGGAACTAGGATTTGATATAGAACTGCTAGGTCCTCTAGGATTTGTAACTAGGATTTGATACCTTTTGTTTGGGTAGCTCTGATCCATTTGTTTCCTCTCTTAGCACCCTTTGTACGTTTATGGTGGTGTAGCATTACAGGAAAGATCGCATTCTGTTGGAACATGGTTGATACTTGACTGGCAGTATCCATACCAATCATAAGTCCATTTGCCAACGATGTAATCGGTGTAGCCTGATCAGGTAGCCGAAACACAGTGAAGGACACCAACCACAGTTTTGGAATCTATCCTACCGGAGCCTACTGTTGGCATTTAACAGAGTCTGGACGCCACAACAATGTTATCTAGCATAACATCTGGCTAAACAAGCACAGGGCAGGAGAAGAGAGTACTTTGAGGAGAGAGGGTTAGTTTGTAGAGGAGATGATGATTGGTATTGGGTGGGGAATGTTAGAGTATGAAGTGTTTAGAGAAAGGCTGGCATCCTGGAATTGAACCACTTGGGTGAAATGTACAGGAGCATCCTGGCACCCCCCTCCTCTATGTGTGTTACTGTCCCTCTGGTATTTCCTCAGGGAATACAACTATCAAACAGCTGCTGAGAGACAGAGACAGAGACAGAGACAGAGAGACAGAGAGACAGAAAGAGAGACAGAGAGACAGCGACAGAGAGAGAGAGAGAGAGAGAGAGACAGAGACAGAGACAGAGACAGAGAGAGAGAGAGAGAGACAGAGACAGAGACAGAGACAGAGAAACAGAGAGGCAGAGACAGAGAGACAGAGACAGAGAGACAGAGACAGAGAGACAGAGAGACAGAGAGACAGAGACAGAGACACAGAGAGACAGAGAGACAGCGAGACAGAGACAGACACAGAGAGAGACAGAGACAGAGAGACAAAGAGATATCCCTGTTCTGGAACAGGTGTGATTGGTAAATCATAATGACAGACTGGGAGGAGTCGATTATGCTGAGCCGCTAGGCAACAGTCTATAGTATCAAATCAAATCAAATGTATTTATATATCAGCTGATATATCAAAGTGCTGTACAGAAACCCAGCCTAAAACCCCAAACAGCAAGCAATGCAGGTGTAGAAGCACAGTGGCTAGGAAAAATTCCCTAGAAAAGCCAAAAACCTAGGAAGAAACCTAGAGAGGAACCAGGCTATGAGGGGTGGCCAGTCCTCTTCTGGCTGTGCCGGGTGGAGATTATAGCAGAACATGGCCAAGATGTTCAAATGTTCATAAATGACCAGCAGGGTCAAATAATAATCATCACAGTGGTTGTAGAGGGTGCAACAGGTCAGCACCTCAGGTGTAAATGTCAGTTGGCTTTTCATAGCCGATCATTCAGAGTATCTCTTCCGCTCCTGCTGTCTCTAGAGAGTTGAAAAGAGCAGGTCTGGGACAGGTAGCATGTCCAGTGAACAGGTCAGGGTTCCATAGAACAGTTGAAACAGTTAGAACAGTTGAAACTGGAGCAGGAGCACGGCCAGGTGGACTGGGGACAGCATGGAGTCATCATGCCAGGTAGTCCTGAGGCATGGTCCTAGGGGTCAGGTCCTCCGAGAGAGAGATAGAAAGAAAGAAAGAGAGAAAGAGAGAATTAGAGAGAGCATACTTAAATTCACACAGGACACCGGATAGGACAGGAGAAATACTCCATATATAACAGACTGACCCTAGCCCCCCGACACATAAACTACTGCAACATAAATACTGGAGGCTGAGACAGGAGGGGTCAAGAGACACTGTGGCCACATCCGATGATACTCCCGGACAGGGACAAAGAGGCAGGGTATAACCCCACCCACTTTGCCAAAGCACAGCCCCCACACCACTAGAGGGATATCTTCAACCAACAACTTACCATCCTGAGACAAGGCCGAGTATAGCCCACAAAGATCTCCGCCACGGCACAACCCAAGGGGGGCGCCAACCCAGCTAGTACAAACTCTTTTCATCCAGAGACTCTGGGTTCGAGCCCAGGCTCTGTCGCAGCCGGCCGCGACTAGGAGGTCCATGGGGCGACGCACAATTGGCCTAGCGTCGTCCGGGTTAGGGAGGGTTTGGCTGGTAGGGATATCCTTGTCTCATCGTGCACTACCGACTCCTTTGGCAAGCCGGGCGCAGTGCACGTTGACCAGGTTGCTAGGGGCACGGTGTTTCCTCCAACACATTGGTGCGGCTGGCTTCCGGGTTGGATGCACGCTGTGTTAAAGAAGCAGGGCGGCTTGGTTGGGTTGTGTTTCGGAGGACGCATGACTCTCGACCTTCGTCTCTGCCGAGCCCGTACGGGAGTTGTAGCAATGAGACAAGATAGTAACTACTAAAAACAATTGGAAACTACGAAATTGGGGGGAAAATAAATTAAAAATTAAAAAGGGATTTTCGTACAGTAGCTAACCCTAACCCTTTCCCTAACCTTAATCTGAGTAACTAACCTGCTACGTTAATTATCCTAACCTGCTACATTAATTATCCTAACCTGCTACGTTAATTATCCTAACCTGCTACATTAATTATCCTAACCTGCTACATTAATTATCCTAACCTGCTACATTAATTATCCTAACCTGCTACATTAATTATCCTAACCTGCTACATTAATTATCCTAACCTGCTACGTTAATTATCCTAACCTGCTACGTTAATTATCCTAACCTGCTACATTAATTATCCTAACCTGCTACATTAATTATCCTAACCTGCTACATTAATTATCCTAACCTGCTACGTTAATTATCCTAACCTGCTACATTAATTATCCTAACCTGCTACGTTAATTATCCTAACCTGCTACGTTAATTATCCTAACCTGCTACGTTAATTATCCTAACCTGCTACGTTAATTATCCTAACCTGCTACATTAATTATCCTAACCTGCTACATTAATTATCCTAACCTGCTACATTAATTATCCTAACCTGCTACGTTAATTATCCTAACCTGCTACGTTAATTATCCTAACCTGCTACATTAATTATCCTAACCTTCTACATTAATTATCCTAACCTGCTACGTTAATTATCCTAACCTGCTACATTAATTATCCTAACCTGCTACATTAATTATCCTAACCTGCTACGTTAATTATCCTAACCTGCTACATTAATTATCCTAACCTGCTACGTTAATTATCCTAACCTGCTACATTAATTATCCTAACCTGCTACGTTAATTATCCTAACCTGCTACATTAATTATCCTAACCTTCTACATTAATTATCCTAACCTGCTACATTAATTATCCTAACCTGCTACATTAATTATCCTAACCTGCTACGTTAATTATCCTAACCTGCTGTGTAAGTTTTCCTAACCTGATACGAAAAAGTTCCTTCGGTATCGAAGTGGCGTGAAAAGAGTATTTCCCACCGGTCCATATGGCCCGTGATGTGAACGGGCAAAAGCGAGTGAGGGAGGACAGTCCTTCTCAAATAGAAACAGCAATCTGCGACCACTGGGTCATGTTGTCAACAATGCAGCATGGTACATCTTCCAGAAACATGCAACATCTCTTTTCCATTAAATATATGTTTGATTTTTCACACTAGTTTTCATTGGGGAGGCAGATAAAGCATTATTATCAAAAGTACTAATTACTCCACATGCTTAATTAATTAAATTGAAAATTTGAAAAGTTATCCTTTTTAGATAAAACTAATGGTAAATATAATCAATTCGCCAAATAATTGATTATAACACACTACTTTCCAAATAAGGTTTACAGTAGCCTCGACAGTACTCTGTAGGGAAGCACCATGGTGTAGCTGGAGGACAGCTAGCTTCCGTCCTCCTCAGAGTACATTGACTTCAATATAAAACCAAGGAGGCTCTTGGTTTTCACCCTTTCCATAGACTTACACAGTAATTATGCAAACTTCTGGAGGACGTCCTCCAACCTATCAGAGCTCTTTCAGCATGAACTGACATGTTGTCCACCCAATCAAAGGATCAGAGAATTCATCTTGTACTGAAAGCATAAACTACAGCTAGCTAGCAAGCAAGCAAATGCATCTAGCTAGTTTAGCCTACTGAAACACCTGCTCAAACAGAGGGATGCTATGTTAGCTAGCTGGCTATAACAGAGGGATGCTATGTTAGCTTTGTTGGCTATGACTATTCATCACAACACTGGAACTCTTCCAAGTCAAGGTAAGCTTTTGGTTTAACTAATATATTGCCACTGGGGCCTGCTGGTGTAACTGCTTACAGTAATATTACTGCATGATTGTAGTGGGTTTACTAACGCGGTGGTTCTATTAGCTATACTGACTATGATGTTACTTTAGCTAATATGGTGACAACGATGTAGGCTGTGTGTAGCGGTTTGGCTTGGAAAGGTTTTTTCGCCTGGTCACATACAGCTGATGTGTTGTGCATTGAAATCCACAAGTGAAGGGAAGAGGTGAGAGGAGGAGAGCTCATAGATGTGAGAAGGATTACAACGTGGCTGCTATGAAAGTGAGCTGTGTTTACGTGTGATCAGGGGTGTATTCATTCTGCCAATTCTGTTGAAAAACGTTTCTTAAACGGAAGCAACCGGAACAAAACAGGGATAAAGATACCGGAATTTGTCCAATAGATACTCTCATTTGCAACTGTTGGACTAATGATTACACCCTATGTCAGAATAGATGCAGGCAAGAGTGTGCAAAGCGGTATTGAATGTCTGTCACATCAAATTTTTCTCTCGACCTGTGCACCTACGTTGTAAACTTTCATTCATAGGCTAGGTTGTAGCAGCCTCATGATGGGTATAGGGGAAATTCCAGTTTCATGTAGTAGCCTAAACCTATCCATGTTACATTGAACTGGGTGAATGAGGTATGAATGACAATCATTCAATATGCTGTAATAGAAATAAGCCCATGCTCATAAAAAAATTATTGTACCCCCTCATCTGAAATGGCACTGACCACCACAGCTTGAACTGACCATAAGGTTTTGAATTGTTCTCATAGTGGGTTGAACTGACCATATAAGGGTTGAATTAATCTCTATAGTGGGTTGATCTGAGCATATAAGAGTTGAATTGATCTCTGCAGTGGGTTGATCTGACCATATAAGGTTTGAATTAATCTCTATAGTGGGTTGATCTGAGCATATAAGAGTTGAATTGATCTCTATAGTGGGTTGATCTGACCATTTAATGGTTGAATTAATCTCTATAGTGGATTAAATCGTTGCGTTATTCCCCTTCTCCAAATTAATCTTCCTCAGTCTGCGAAGCAGAGTGGCTATTGAGTGTCCTTTCTGTCCGCACCAATGTGACACTAAGTACAGTAGATTACAGTGGACGTATCCTGTATCCATCTTGTATGTTTTCTCTCGCTGCCTCATCACATACCACGCCGTATCACATATCACTCACCAATTACATAGTGATTCACACAGACGCATGCATGCACGCACACACATACAGTCCTCACACAATAACCCACTGTCCAATGGGGTCTAAACTAGGTCTGGTTCTAGGATCTTAAAGATGGGTTCAATGATTAGTCAGGCGTTTCTAATGTGATGCCTCTAATCTACCACAATATTAGGCACCCTGTTGCTATATATAGTGCACTACTTATGATGAGGGCCCTATAGGGATCTAGTCAGAAGTAGTGGTCTATGTAGGGAATAGGGCTCTGGTCAAAAGTAGTGCACTATGTAGGGAATAGGGCTCTGGTCAAAAGTAGTGCACTATGTAGGGAATAGGGTGCCTTTTGGGATGCAGATATAATGTGATGCTCCTGATCTTGGTCATATGAAACCCTGTGAAGGGACCCAGCTACCTGGAAACATGTATCTTTCTATTGATGCTAATCATACTCAATTAACATTATATTGATGCTAATCATACTCAATTAACATTATATTGATGCTAATCATACTCAATTAACATTATATTGATGCTAATCATACTCAATTAACATTATATTGATGCTAATCATACTCAATTAACATTATATTGATGCTAATCCTACTCAATTAACATTATATTGATGCTAATCATACTCAATTAACATTATATTGATGCTAATCATACTCAATTAACATTATATTGATGCTAATCCTACTCAATTAGCATTATATTGATGCTAATCATACTCAATTAACATTATATTGATGCTAATCATACTCAATTAACATTATCTTGTTGCTAATCCTACTCAATTAACATTATATTGATGCTAATCATACTCAATTAACATTATATTGATGCTAATCATACTGAATTAACATTATATTGATGCTAATCATACTCAATTAACATTATATTGATGCTAATCATACTGAATTAGCATTATATTGATGCTAATCATACTCAATTAACATTATATTGATGCTAATCATACTGAATTAACATTATATTGATGCTAATCATACTCAATGAACATTATATTGATGCTAATCATACTCAATTAACATTACATGTATGCTAATCATACTCAATGAACATTATATTGATGCTAATCATACTCAATTAACATTATATTGATGCTAATCATACTCAATTAACATTATATTGATGCTAATCATACTCAATTAACATTATATTGATGCTAATCATACTCAATTAACATTATATTGATGCTAATCATACTCAATTAACATTATCTTGTTGCTAATCATACTCAATTAACATTATATTGATGCTAATCATACTCAATTAACATTACATTTATGCTAATCATACTCAATTAACATTATCTTGTTGCTAATCATACTCAATTAACATTATATTGATGCTAATCATACTCAATTAACATTATATTGATGCTAATCATACTCAATAAAAAATTACAGACAACAACATATCCTATGTGTATACATTGTATAGGGTTAGCTGGTTCCAGACAGTGTATCCTATAGATGAGTTAGCTGACAGCGTCATGAAAACAATGCACACGCTTCAATGGGGAAGAAGTCTTTGTGTTGTTGTCATTCTGGATAGTTAGCAACAATGTCAAGAAACTTTGGAGAAATTGTGGAGAATGGGCTCTAGCTAATGGCTGGAGAGGTATTGGTGGAATGGTATCAAATACACCAAACACATGGTTTCCATGGTTTCCATGGCTTCCATGGTTTCCATGGCTTCCATGTGTTTGATGCCATTACATTTACACCATTTCAGCCATTATTATAAGCCGTCCTCCACTCAGCTGCCTCCAATGATAGAAATAGAATGAATAGAACTGGCGTCCCCATTCTAGTCAATGATGACATAATGGGTGGACTAGCGGCCATTGTTGATTCAACTCAACTGACATTACAAAAAAAGATTCCATTGCGTGTGCAACATTAGTTAACATCATTTGTATTACCATGGAAATTATAGCATTGCAATACCAGGCAGCCATTACGAGCGTACCCATGAGTTTACCAAACAAATTGCCAGGATTAGAGATTCCAAACCCATTAAAAAATATATATATTTCTATGTAAAGAACAGCCATTTTGGTCAGGGAGTTGGTCAAACATGGTATGCCAGTGCTGTGATAAAATAACACATCTTAAGAATTTATCTCTACTGTATGTTTGTTAGCTAGAGAGCTTGGGACTATACATTTCTTTCTTGTTATTTTCAATGTTGTCTACCTATATAGTACTCTAAATACCCCCAATTCATGTTATTAAGTTAATAAGAATACAAGGTAAAAAACAAACAGCTGACACCATTCAAACCAATGAAGGTTCAGAATTTCAAAGCCAAATGATCTCAGAATCATCTTTGTGCAGATAGATCCTTACAGTCCCAAGCTATCAAGCTAGCCAGACAGTTTTAGAGGAATGATTCCATAAACGCCACATATTAACTGCCAATACGCCAACATTCCAATGCAGTCAATTCACAGCCAGTTGATGATGTAAATGCAACAATTACTGATATTGTATCATTTAATAGCAGTCTCAGCTTTCCAAGAAAAATTAAATGGAGATATTAATGGTCTGTTCACATATATTTGATAGGCTATTTATACTAAAAATGTGTATAAAACTTGTATAAACTGTATTTATAATTATGTGAGCATGTTGGGACACGGAGGGTTTATGACATTGCCCCTCTAGTAATTTAATATGATCTCTAGGGACACAAACTTGTCTTGGCCAGTCCTTCAGTCACGTAGGTGTGTGGAAAAAGGCCAACACACCTGCAGTAACTTAATATCAACACTCTACCACTGTGACGTTAGTGTTTTGTGTGTGTGTGTGTGTGTGTGTGTGTGTGTGTGTGTGTGTGTGTGTGTGTGTGTGTGTGTGTGTGTCTCGTGTGTGTCTGTACACTGTGATGTACTGTGTGTGTTAACTCACCTGAGTTGTTCCCATTGCCGATGGGGTGTGTGGAGGACAGGTTGAGTTCTGTGTTGTTATTGACGACTACTCAGACAGGGCAAGGTTCATGCTTTCAACCATCAACCTACTTTTGAATGAGGGGACATGAGGACTTTAGCAGTCTGCTAAGGGCAGCTTCATCGGCAGCTTGAGTGGCCTTGACATCACTGAAACTTCAGAGGGGTTGGGTTAAATGCGAAATACACATTTCAGTTGAATGCATTCAGTTGGACAACTGACTAGGTATCCCCCTTTCCCTTTAACGTAGGGGACTGGTTCATACTGCTGGTTGTAGTGGTTGTAGTGATATGTAGTTGCACACATTAATCTGAAGGGGGCAGTAGAGTCAATGGCTGTCATTGGTTTGACGTTAGTTATAAGGGTCTGTGTTTTTTATGTGTCAAATATAATAAAACATTTTTGGTCACATACACATGGTTAGCAGATGTTATAGCGGGTGTAGCTAAATCCGTGTGTGTGTGTGTGTGTGTGTGTGTGTGTGTGTGTGTGAAATCCAACTCAAAGACAGCATGTTTTCTCAGCTCCTTCTCTCCCTGTCCTCCCCTCCTCCTCCTCACAAGCATTGAGGATTTACCTTGGTTTCACAGTAACAATAACAGATTTACCTTGGTTTCACAGTAACTTTGTGCAGTTACTGCTAACATGACCCCCATTTTCTCCAAAAACACAATACAGTAGAGGCAGGATACTTGTCCACATGATTAAGCATGTATTTAATGCAGCAAAAATGACATTAACTCAAGCCTTTTTACTTGGTAGGGCAGTATTGCTATATGGTGAATGATACATCAGGGTACATCAGGGTACATGCTTTCTATTGTTTTCTATACTAGAGGATCCTGGATGTCATTGCTTCCATGTCTGTTCACAGACCACTCTGTTCTGGGCCAAACAAACTGTTGAGTGTAGCTGCACTATTGCTGCTTTCATAATTGATCCACAATCTTCAGGTGTTTTTTACTTGATAAAAAATGACAGGACAAATACATTC
Source organism: Oncorhynchus mykiss (assembly GCF_057628025.1). NCBI lineage: Eukaryota > Metazoa > Chordata > Actinopteri > Salmoniformes > Salmonidae > Oncorhynchus > Oncorhynchus mykiss. The sequence continues at coordinate 13,195,543 of NC_143030.1, forward strand.
GACTCTTAATGATGGAAAGACATATCCCGTCTGTTTCTATGGTTCGTATAGTACTCACATAGTGTTCTAGCGGTAGTTGTTATAACGACAAGACAAATTAAGAGTTTATATCCAAAACGCTACATCCACCAATTTTTCACAGATTTGTGTTTTTTTTCATCAGATATTATTGCTTACCTTCATGTGTGTGTAAAATATTACTGTTCTCAGATTTTTATATTAATCCCCCAAAAAATTGAAACGCTATATAACAATTGTTTAGCTGGAATGGAATGTTGGTGTCCTGTTTATTTGACTGTGATGTGGTTGTCTCAGCGAGAAATTTGAAGATAAAGGCCCTTACTGTAAGTCACTGGGTAGGAGTATCTACTAGGAGTATCTACTAGGAGTATCTACTAGGAGTATCTATTAGGAGTATCTACTAGGAGTATCTACTAGGAGTATCTACTAGGAGTATCTATTAGGAGTATCTACTAGGAGTATCTACTAGGAGTATCTATTAGGAGTATCTACTAGGAGTATCTACTAGGAGTATCTATTAGGAGTATCTACTAGGAGTATCTACTAGGAGTATCTATTAGGAGTATCTACTAGGAGTATCTACTAGGAGTATCTATTAGGAGTATCTACTAGGAGTATCTACTAGGAGTATCTACTAGGAGTATCTACTAGGAGTATCTACTAGGAGTATCTATTAGGAGTATCTATTAGGAGTATCTACTAGGAGTATCTACTAGGAGTATCTATTAGGAGTATCTACTAGGAGTATCTACTAGGAGCGTCTATTAGGAGCATCTACTAGGAGTATCTATTAGGAGTATCTACTAGGAGTATCTATTAGGAGTATCTACTAGGAGTGTCTACTAGGAGCGTCTATTAGGAGTATCTACTAGGAGTATCTACTATGAGTATCTACTATGAGTATCTACTAGGAGTATCTACTAGGAGTATCTACTAGGAGTATCTATTAGGAGTATCTACTAGGAGTATCTACTAGGAGTATCTATTAGGAGTATCTACTAGGAGTATCTATTAGGAGTATCTACTAGGAGTATCTACTAGGAGTTTCTATTAGGAGTATCTACTAGGAGTATCTACCAGGAGTATCTACTAGGAGTATCTACTAGGAGTATCTATTAGGAGTATCTACCAGGAGTATCTACTAGGAGTATCTACTAGGAGTATCTACCAGGAGTATCTACTAGGAGTATCTACTAGGAGTATCTACCAGGAGTATCTACTAGGAGTATCTACTAGGAGTATCTACCAGGAGTATCTACTAGGAGTATCTACTAGGAGTATCTACCAGGAGTATCTACTAGGAGTATCTACTAGGAGTATCTACCAGGAGTATCTACTAGGAGTATCTACTAGGAGTATCTACTAGGAGTATCTACTAGGAGTATCTATTAGGAGTATCTACTAGGAGTATCTCTGCTGTTAAACATAGTGGTGGGTCATTTTTGACCCATAAGAAAACACAGATGTTAAGTAGGTAAATATTTCAATATTCCTACAGTATCAAATGTGCAGACTGCACTCACTTCAGTCACTTCCTGATCTAGCAGTGTCATCTTCGATCCTTCCCGCGCTCTCTCTTTCTCTCACACACACAAACACACGCAAAGATAAACGCCCGTGACTTCTCCCATCTTCCTGCACCCAGCACATGTGTCTGTTTATGGAACAAAGTCATTTGAAAGAAGGAAAGACAAGCGGATGGACCCTACCTAACCCTAACCCTAAGTACAGTGTAACAACAGTGTAACAAGGACTCATTGCAATACTGGTTACACTGTAATTACTGGTCATTACTTAGTACTACAGCCACTGTAATGTCAAGGGGTTATGGTGGCGTAGTTGTTGCCCAATCATAGTAATCATAATCTCTGATACCCTATAAACAGGCACAATGGGGTCAATTACTGAAGACAGAGAGATTAACATACTTTAATTGAATCATGGGTTTGTTTGTTCACTGGTTCGTTTATTAAGAACATTCTCACAGTTCTATTCTAGAGTGTCCCAGTTCTATTCTAGAGTCTCACAGTTCTATTCTAGAGTGTCCCAGTTCTATTCTAGAGTCTCACAGTTCTATTCTAGAGTGTCCCAGTTCTATTCTAGAGTGTCACAGTTCTATTCTAGAGTGTCACAGTTCTATTCTAGAGTGTCACAGTTCTATTCTAGAGTGTCACAGTTCAATCTGGATTCAGCCCTTTGTAAGTGATTGTATTGATTACATTCCGTATGATTGCTCAACATTCCGTTCCCCTAACAATTTTAGCGAAGACATGTTCCAAAGACGATAGATATTTATGATTCCTGGCTGGATTTGACAATTGGTAGGCTCCTGAGAGCCATCTTGGTCAGATTGAGAGCATGTCTGTATTCCTGGATGGGTTGGGGAATTGGTTGACGAGGTAACATGACAATATCTCAAGGTGGTTTTTAATTAACCATGTTTTTAACCCACTAACAGCAGTAATGCGAGTAGCAGGTTTTAGACCTGATATGAGTAGCGTAGTTCAGAGCTACATAGGCCTGACGGCACGAGGTAAGACATGACACTCAATTCATTTAATGCACGCTCCGACAATAACACTGTGCTCCCAAGAACTCTAATGCTTCATGCCACAATGACTACCACCCTGTAGCACTCACATCTGTAATCGTGATGTGCTATGAGAGGCTGGTTATGGCATTAACTTCATCATCCCAGACACACTAGACCCACTCCTGCTGTTTGGGGTTTTAGGCTGGGTTTCTGTACAGCACTTTGAGATATCAGCTGATGTAAGGGCTATATAAATACATTTGATTTGACCTGTACTAGTTTCTAAAGACAGAACAGCCTATGGCTTGGGTGGCTATCTGCTTCCGCACTGCAAGGTGTGTAACGACTCTCGTCGAAAGGAGTGGACCAAAGCCCAGTGTGGAAAGTGTTCATGTTATTTTATTTTCAAAAAACACGCAAACAAAATAACCAAAGTGAAAATGAAAGCGCACAGTTCCGTCAGGTACAGACACTAAAACGGAAAACAAGATCCCACAAAACCCAAAAAGGAAAATGACAACTTATATATGATCCCCAATCAGAGACAACTATAGACAGCTGCCTCTGATGGGGAACCACACTAGGCAAAAAAAAAATAGAAATAGAACATACAAAGAAATAGAAAACATAGACTTTCCCACCCGAGTCACACCCTGACCTAACCAAACATATAGAATAATGAGGATCTCTAAGGTCAGGGCGTGACACGGTGCATGAATGTCTGACACCAACATTCTCCTGAAAAGCTTCTATCCCCAAGCCATAAGACTACTAAATATCAAATCAAATTTATTTAAATAGCCCTTCGTACATCAGCTGATATATCAAAGTGCTGTACAGAAACCCAGCCTAAAACCCCAAACAGCAAGCAATGCAGGTGTAGAAACACAGTGGCTAGGAAAGACTCCCTAGAAAGGCCAAAACCTAGGAAGAAACCTAGAGAGGAACCAGGCTATGAGGGGTTGCCAATCCTCTTCTGGCTGTGCCGGGTGGAGATTATAACAGAACATGGCCAAGATATTCAAATGTTCATAAATGACCAGCATGGTCAAATAATCACAGGCAGAACAGTTGAAACTGGAGCAGCAGCATGGCCAGGTGGACTGGGGACAGCAAGGAGTCATCATGCCAGGTAATCCTGAGGCATGGTCCTAGGGGTCAGGTCCTCTGAGAGAGAGAAAGAAAGAGAGAACATACTTAAATTCACACAGGACACCGGATAAGACAGGAGAAGTACTCCAGATATAACAAACTGACCCTAGCCCCCCCGACACAAACTACTGCAGCATAAATACTGGAGGCTGCGATAATAGTTGGACTAAATAGCAAATAAATTGGTTAAACGGACTAAGTTGACCCTCTCAGTATAGGACAAAACACACATCACGACAAGAGAGACACGACAACACTACATAAAGAGAGACCTAAGGCAACAACACAACATGACAACACAGCATGGTAGCAACACAACATGGCAGCAACACATGACAACACAGCATGGTAGCAACACAACAAGACAACAACATGGTAGCAGCACAAAACCTGGTACTGTTCAAACATTATTGGGGACAGACAACAACACAAAGGGTAAGAAGGTAGTTTGACAACAATGCACCACACAGAGCAGCTACAACTGTCAGTAAGAGTGTCCATGATTGAGTCTTTGAATGAAGATATTGAGATAAAACTGCCCAGTTTGAGTGTTTGTTGCAGCTCATTCCAGTCACTAGCTGCAGCGAACTGAAAAGGGGAGTGACCCAGGGATGTGTGTGCTTTAGGGACCTTTAACAGAATGTGACTGGCAGGACGGGTATTGTATGTGGAGGATGAGGGCTGCAGAAGATATCTCAGATAGGGGGGAGTGAGGCCTTAAGAGGGTTTTACTTTATTTAACTAATAAACAAACTTTTCTTAACTAATAAACAAACTCATAAAGACCAAATAGTATCAGTATAGTTGCTATTATCATTATCAGTGATTTAATAATAATTATAATAATAATTGAACCAAAATGTCTTAACCACCCTCCTCTCCTCCCCTCCTCTCCTCCCTCCTCTCCTTCCCTCCTCCCCTCCTCTCCTTCCCTCCTCCCCTCCTCTCCTCCCTCCTCTCCTCCCCTCCTCTCCTCCCCTCCTCTCCTTCTCTCCTCCCTCCTCTCCTTCCCTCCTCCCCTCCTCTCCTTCCCTCCTCCCCTCCTCTCCTTCCCTCCTCTCCTTCCCTCCTCCCCTCCTCTCCCTCCCTCCTCCCCTCCTCTCCTTCCCTCCTCCCCTCCCTCACAATGAGGCAGCTCTCCTCCCCTCCTCCCCTCCTCTCCTCCCCTCCTCTCCTCCCTCCTCTCCTTCCCTCCTCCCCTCCTTTCCTCCCTCCTCTCCTCTCCTCTCCTCCCCTCCTCTCCTCCCTCCTCTCCTTCCCTCCTCCCCTCCTCTCCTCCCTCCTCCCCTCCCTCGCAACGAGGCAGCTCAACTCCCCCTCCGTCTTTCCCCTCCTCCTCCTCTCCCCCTCCCTCTCTTTCCCCTCCTCCTCCTCTCCCCCTCCTTCTCTTTCCCCTCCTCCTCCTCTCCCCCTCCCTCTCTCTCCCCTCCTCCTCGTCTCCCCTTTCCCTCTCTTTCCCCTCTTCCTCATCTCCCCCTCATTCTCTTTCCCCTCCTCCTCTCCCCCTCCCTCTCTTTCCCCTCCTCCTCCTCTCCCCCTCCCTCTCTTTCCCCTCCTCCTCCTCTCCCCCTCCCTCTCTTTCCCCTCCTCCTCCTCTCCCCCTCCCTCTCTTTCCCCTCCTCCTCCTCTCCCCTCCCTCTCTTTCCCCTCCTCCTACTCTCCCCCTCATTCTCTTTCCCCTCCTCCTCCTCTCCCCCTCCCTCTCTTTCCCCTCCTCCTCCTCTCCCCCTCCTTCTCTTTCCCCTCCTCCTCCTCTCCCCCTCCCTCTCTTTCCCCTCCTCCTCCTCTCCCCCTCCCTCTCTCGCCCCTCCTCCTCCTCCCTCTCTTTCCCCTCTTCCTCATCTACCCCTCATTCTCTTTCCCCTCCTCCTCTCCCTCTCCCTCTCTTTCCCCTCCTCCTCATCATCTCCCCTCCCTCTCTTTCCCCTGCTCCTACTCTCCCCCTCATTCTCTTTCCCCTCCTTCTCCTCCTCTCCCCCTCCCTCTCTTTCCCCTCCTCCTCCTCTCCCCCTCCCTCTCTTTCCCCTCCTCCTCCTCTCCCCCTCCCTCTCTTTCCCCTCCTCCTCCTCCTCTCCCCTCCCTCTCTTTCCCCTCCCCCTCCTCTCCCCCTCCCTCTCTTTCCCCTCCTCCTCCTCTCCCCCTCCCTCTCTTTCCCCTCCCTCTCTTTCCTCCTCTCCCCCTCTCTCTCTTTCCCCTCCTCCTCCTCTCCCCCTCCCTCTCTTTCCCCTCCTCCTCCTCTCCCCCTCCCTCTCTTTCCCCTCCTCCTCCTCTCCCCCTCCCTCTCTTTCCCCTCCTCCTCTCCCCCTCCCTCTCTTTCTCCTCCCCCTCCTCTCCCCCTCCCTCTCTTTCCCCTCCTCCTCCTCTCCCCCTCCCTCTCTTTCCCCTCCTCCTACTCTCCCCCTCATTCTCTTTCCCCTCCTCCTCCTCTCCCCCTCCCTCTCTTTCCCCTCCTCCTCCTTTCCCCCTCCCTCTCTTTCCCCTCCTCCTCTCCTCTCCTCCCCCTCCCTCTCTTTCCCCTCCTCCTCCTCTCCCCCTCCCTCTCTTTCCCCTCCTCCTCCTCTCCCCTCCCTTGTCCTGTCACACTGTTTACGTGAAGTGATTCCTTGGCAGCGAGACACTGCCGACTGATTAACTCCAGCAGATGGAGTGAGCAGATCTCTCTCTTCCTCCTTCTCTCGCTCCATTTCTCTCTCCGTCTCTCTCTCTCTCTCCGTCTGTCTCTCTCTCCATCTGTCTCTCTCTCTTTCCACCCTGTGTGTTCCCTCATGCCCCATTTGGAGTGGACAACACACACCCGCTTTTGTGTCTCCACTGCGTGAGTTCGACTGAGTGTGAGCGCTAGGCGTCTCTACTGAGTGTGAGGCTTTGAGCGGTAGCTGAGCAGACTGCAGGACACATTTGCTCCCTGTCAGCTTGTCTCTAAGCGGACTCACTGACTGGATCATCCCACTGATTCCCCACCTACAGGTATGGTGTCAGTCTGTGTGTTTATTGTTGAGACTAATTTACTTCAATTAAAGTGTGTGTGTCGTGTTACTAGGTCCTCTCAAGTAAGTGTGTGTGTGTTCAGTAGGTATGTTTGTTCAATATGTCTGTGTGTTCAATATGCCTGTGTGTTCAATATATCTGTCTTCAATAAGTCTGTGTTCAATATGGCTGTGTTCAGTATGTCTGTGTGTTCAATAAGTCTGTGTGTTCAATAGGTCTGTGTATTCAATAGGTCTGTGTTTTTTACTACTGTTTCTAGAGCTGTTTGTAAGTTACAAAGTCTGACACAATTGTCGAGACTCATTCTCTTCAGTTGAAGCGACTGAGTGTGTATTAGTTGTGTCACAAGTTTTTTAAGGTATGGAGTGTGTGTGTGTGTGTGTGTCTCACAGAAAGTGTGTGCGGTGTATTAAAGCTGCAGTCCTTCATGGTGAAACAGCCATGCATGTAATTACAACAACACTCACATGTTAGTCATTTAGCAGATGCTCTTATCCAGAGTGACATTTTCATACTGAAATACAGTTTCAAAATACAATCAACACAGTCTTCGCCCTGCTTGTCAGACCTTAAGTATCCAATCAACATCAAAGATAACAGATATCTGTATCCAATCAACATCAAAGATAACAGTTATCTGTATCCAATCAACATCAAAGATAACAGATATCTGTATCCAATCAACATCAAAGATAACAGTTATCTGTATCCAATCAACATCAAAGATAACAGATATCTGTATCCAATCAACATCAACATCAAAGATAACAGATATCTGTATCCAATCAACATCAACATCAAAGATAACAGATATCTGTATCCAATCAACATCAAAGATAACAGATATCTGTATCCAATCAACATCAAAGATAACAGATATCTGTATCCAATCAACATCAAAGATAACAGATATCTGTATCCAATCAATATCAAAGATAACAGTTCTGTATCCAATCAACATCAACATCAAAGATGACAGTTATCTGTATCCAATCTACATCAAAGATAACAGATATCTGTATCCAATCAACATCAAAGATAACAGATATCTGTATCCAATCAACATCAAAGATAACAGTTATCTGTATCCAATCAACATCAAAGATAACAGATATCTGTATCCAATCAACATCAACATCAAAGATAACAGATATCTGTATCCAATCAACATCAACATCAAAGATAACAGATATCTGTATCCAATCAACATCAAAGATAACAGATATCTGTATCCAATCAACATCAAAGATAACAGATATCTGTATCCAATCAACATCAAAGATAACAGATATCTGTATCCAATCAACATCAAAGATAACAGATATCTGTATCCAATCAACATCAAAGATAACAGATATCTGTATCCAATCAACATCAAAGATAACAGATATCTGTATCCAATCAACATCAAAGATAACAGATATCTGTATCCAATCAATATCAAAGATAACAGTTCTGTATCCAATCAACATCAACATCAAAGATGACAGTTATCTGTATCCAATCTACATCAAAGATAACAGATATCTGTATCCAATCAACATCAAAGATAACAGATATCTGTAGCCAATCAATCCCTTTGGAAAACCTGAACGTGTGTCTTATGTCAGGTTGTATTGATCAAGCTTGATGGAAAGAATTTGACTAGGATTCATTTTAAATTCAATATGACTTCCTCAACAGTAGAGGAAACAAATAAAGTGAAATACATAGCTGAAATTCAGACGGAAGTCCTTGGGTATAGAGTGAAAGGCTTTGTTTAAATCAAATACTCCTACATGTGACTGATAAACAAACTAAATTAGAACAAGTCAACCAGAGATATTCTCAGGTTAGTTTAGTAACCTCCATTGATTTTAGAGATCAAATCTCTAACCCCGGAAGGAGTAGGCTTGTCTCAGAGTTCCCGTGCTTGTCTCAGAGTTCCCGAGCTTGTCTCAGAGTTCCCGTGCTTGTCTCAGAGTTCCCGTGCTTGTCTCAGAGTTCCCGAGCTTGTCTCAGAGTTCCCGAGCTTGTCTCAGAGTTCCCGTGCTTGTCTCAGAGTTCCCGTGCTTGTCTCAGAGTTCCCGAGCTTGTCTCAGAGTTCCCGAGCTTGTCTCAGAGTTCCCGTGCTTGTCTCAGAGTTCCCGTGCTTGTCTCAGCGTTCCCGAGCTTGTCTCAGAGTTCCCGTGCTTGTCTCAGAGTCCCCGAGCTTGTCTCAGAGTTCCCGAGCTTGTCTCAGAGTTCCCGTGCTTGTCTCAGAGTTCCCGTGCTTGTCTCAGAGTTCCCGAGCTTGTCTCAGAGTTCCCGTGCTTGTCTCAGAGTTCCCGAGCTTGTCTCAAAGTTCCCGTGCTTGTCTCAGAGTTCCCGTGCTTGTCTCAGAGTTCCCATGCTTGTCTCAAAGTTCCCGTGCTTGTCTCAGAGTTCCCGTGCTTGTCTCAGAGTTCCCGTTCTTGTCTCAGAGCAGCGCGAAATGGTGCTAAAATAGTTGTAGGCTTTGGCTTCTAACTTCCATATCCTCTTTAAATAAATAACACCTACACCATTTTTAACAATATATCTACAAATATTTTTTTCAATGATATGACTCTCAGCCAATAATTACATGTGGATTGGAGGACTAGGCATTTTCTGTTAGGATCTATGAGAATATCTGAGAATATCTAAGGGGCTTTTATATAATTCTAAATGAATTAATAACAATAATTGCTTTGTTTAAAATGTAACGATATTTGGGAGATTTCGTTCTCATTAAACCTAGAGTGAGCGAGAAAAAGGCCATTCTTGAACATGGGGTGAGACATTCTCACTCATTTGTAAATAACGCCAGTTTGTTATTTAGAATGATTTATTTCTGGAGAAACATAACTTGATTATTTAGCAGACATCACTTGCTTATATTCAGTCAACACATATTTTAAGAATATCATGGAATATTTGAACATTTTCTTATATCCATGCTTGTCTCAGAGCAGTGTGAAACGGTGCTGATATAGACAGCCACAGTGGGAAGGCGATGTATTCTGTGTCCGCTCGTGGTATTTCTCTTCCGTTACACATCCTTGGAATAATAGAACAGCATAACGGTCCGGGCTGTGCCTGGTGAACCGTTGGTCAAGTTCTGTTGTCAGAAGAGGAATGGAAATGTCAGGGTGAACCCACGACCTGATGAACCCGCCAGGTATGTTGACTCTGCCTGTCACAGCTGGAGTTCCAGGGCTCACAGGTGTGCCAGGCATGGACTGTGACACGGGTTCCGTCCCTCGCCCTTTTCAACGCGTGAGTGAGTCAACAATTCCAATGATTCGTCTGACAAACAAATAACCTTGCGTCCTGCAGGCCCAGACATGGATCAAAGCTGGCGAGACATTCAATAACATCTTCACAGACAAATCAACCGTGACCCTTGAGCAATTTGCTCAAAATTGCTACAGAACAAAAGGAAGGAGATCAAGAAGATTAACGAAACCATAAAGATGTTGATGAAGTGCTCTTTTGAGTTAGAAATGTAACACTTTAGAGAACTTAAGCATCGACTACATTGCATGATGGGCTACATCTTTTATTGTAACCACAATGTCACACATCATTTGTTTCTACCTTTCCAATTACTTTTAGAGTTTGGGATTTACAAATGTGCGCTTTTAATTATTAGTTACATTGTTTTAGTTTCGAACGTGCAAACTTTTTTTCTTTAAATGATTGTTTTATGTAGGATGCCACATTTTGGACCAGTTGGCCTCATTAAAAAAAATACGACTTCTATTAGGCTGTTAAGTGTCATAGCCTACCTCAGACAGTTAACTTATTTTATATAGGTCTAGGTTCCGAAGAAATAGACTCAACTGTTTTTTTTTCTTCCCCAGAACAGTAACCGTGTTTAGATAGATACATAGGTAGATGTGGAAAGATAAATACAAATTATTTGTTGCAAGTTGGGGAATGGAGGGGGGTTCACACCTAGCTCGGCTATTATACAATTCTTTAGTAAAGGTTGAATAGTCTATTGTTCAGCTAATAGCCCATCCTGCTACGCTAATAATAATACGTTTCCCCCTTTGCACGTTAAAGATTCCAATTGATGACGTATTTTTAGCCACAATCGGCCCCAACCCCTATGAATACATTAGGGCACAGTCGATAGCACGCGGGACTTCGGGCTAGAATGTTGAGGGTTAGAAACCTGCTTTTTTCCTTACAGTGTTATGCTGGTCTTCAGAGCAAATAGCCTGGATTGTTACTCCCATCTGGTTCCTCTCTCTCTTCCACGAGTCATTCAGCACGCTTCTGGGCGTGCTGGCAGGATGTACTGTTTTTTATTCTGTATATATGAATTACAAATCAGCCTTTAACTAGTTAAATCATGTTTCTAGTCTATTGCAGAGTTACAATGTGTAACCATTGATGTCCCAGGAGCAGGAGTGGTAAACACTGTTGAAGTGTATAAATGTAATACATACATGCAGATACAGCATCATTCAAAGACTGGAATTTGATACTCCTGGTATTGGATAAAGAACTAGAATAAGATAAGATAAAGACTGGTATCCTGGTATTGGATAAAGAACTAGAATAAGATAAGATAAAGACTGGTATCCTGGTATTGGATAAAGAACTAGAATAAGATAAGGTAAAGACTGGTATCCTGGTATTGGATAAAGAATAAGATAAGGTAAAGACTGGAGTTTGATACTCCTGGTATTGGATAAAGAATAAGATAAGGTAAAGACTGGAGTTTGATACTCCTGGTATTGGATAAAGAATAAGATAAGGTAAAGACTGGAGTTTGATACTCCTGGTATTGGATAAAGAATAAGATAAGGTAAAGACTGGAGTTTGATACTCCTGGTATTGGATAAAGAATAAGATAAGGTAAAGACTGGAGTTTGATACTCCTGGTATTGGATAAAGAATAAGATAAGGTAAAGAAGGGAGTTTGATACTCCTGGTATTGGATAAAGAATAAGATAAGGTAAAGAAGGGAGTTTGATACTCCTGGTATTGGATAAAGAATAAGATAAGGTAAAGACTGGAGTTTGATACTCCTGGTATTGGATAAAGAATAAGATAAGGTAAAGAAGGGAGTTTGATACTCCTGGTATTGGATAAAGAATAAGATAAGGTAAAGACTGGAGTTTGATACTCCTGGTATTGGATAAAGAATAAGATAAGGTAAAGAAGGGAGTTTGATACTCCTGGTATTGGATAAAGAATAAGATAAGGTAAAGAAGGGAGTTTGATACTCCTGGTATTGGATAAAGAATAAGATAAGGTAAAGACTGGAGTTTGATACTCCTGGTATTGGATAAAGAATAAGATAAGGTAAAGAAGGGAGTTTGATACTCCTGGTATTGGATAAAGAATAAGATAAGGTAAAGAAGGGAGTTTGATACTCCTGGTATTGGATAAAGAATAAGATAAGGTAAAGACTGGAGTTTGATACTCCTGGTATTGGATAAAGAATAAGATAAGGTAAAGACTGGAGTTTGATACTCCTGGTATTGGATAAAGAATAAGATAAGGTAAAGACTGGAGTTTGATACTCCTGGTATTGGATAAAGAATAAGATAAGGTAAAGAAGGGAGTTTGATACTCCTGGTATTGGATAAAGAATAAGATAAGGTAAAGAAGGGAGTTTGATACTCCTGGTATTGGATAAAGAATAAGATAAGGTAAAGAAGGGAGTTTGATACTCCTGGTATTGGATAAAGAATAAGATAAGGTAAAGACTGGAGTTTGATACTCCTGGTATTGGATAAAGAATAAGATAAGGTAAAGAAGGGAGTTTGATACTCCTGGTATTGGATAAAGAATAAGATAAGGTAAAGAAGGGAGTTTGATACTCCTGGTATTGGATAAAGAATAAGATAAGGTAAAGAAGGGAGTTTGATACTCCTGGTATTGGATAAAGAATAAGATAAGGTAAAGAAGGGAGTTTGATACTCCTGGTATTGGATATGACTGAAAGAAACATGCTAAATAGAGATTTTTGGAAATTAACTTTATGACAAAAAAATATGCACAATCGATTGTCTCTACATTAACTAAAATATTCCTCTCAATTCTACATGTTTTGTTTGACTCGTTATGACGTTATACATACTTACATTTGCTTCCACCGTAATGTTTTTTTCAGGCATCTTTGCTGAAGAAAGTCACCAGGGACAGGTGGCTCACGTCAAATTTGTCATTCGAACCCCACGGAACCACTTGGTCATATAAAAACCGTGTGACCCGAATGCATAACGAGTGCTCTAACTCCCCCTTGTGGTGGTCTGGAGCAATGCAGCTGTGACGCAGGGTACCTCTAAGTGCCGCGGTGCAAGCTCAAAACTTTTAGAGGAGGAACCACTGTATGTCTGTTGGTTTGTTTCTCTTCCACCAAGCATTGTGGGTAAACCTCTAAAAACGTCTCTAAAATGGAGGCATTGTGTCTGTTCTCCTTTGATACGTTTGGAACTCAGTGTTAGTTTAGAACGCTGATCTTTTCATCCATAGAACACACTCACAAAGACGTTCTCTTCTTCCACTCTTGAGATGTTGTGTGGATTCTAAGTGAGTAGCCTGGTCCCAGATCTGTGTGATCTTTATTTAACTAATCTAATCTAAATCCTGACTGTTGTTGGCAGAGTATCCCAGATCTGTGTGATCTTTATTTAATCTAATCTAATCTAATCTAAATCCTGACTGTTGTTGGCAGAGTATGCCAGATCTGTGTGATCTTTATTTAATCTAATCTAATCTAAATCCTGACTGTTGTTGGCAGAGTATGCCAGATCTGTGTGATCTTTATTTAATCTAATCTAATCTAAATCCTGACTGTTGTTGGCAGAGTATGCCAGATCTGTGTGATCTTTATTTAATCTAATCTAATCTAATCTAAATCCTGACTGTTATTGGCAGAGTATGACAGATCTGTGTGATCTTTATTTAATCTAATCTAATCTAATCTAAATCCTGACTGTTGTTGGCAGAGTATGCCAGATCTGTGTGATCTTTATTTAATCTAATCTAATCTAAATCCTGACTGTTATTGGCAGAGTTTCCCACATGTCCTCAGAGAGAAGTTGGCTGAAACACAAACAGACCTGGGACATTGCAGGTTAGAGTTTTTTACTCTGTGTAAACTTGATCATAACATGACTATTGTTTTCATTGTAGGTTATGGTATCATAGTGATGGTCAGAGAGGAGTTGGCTAAAGTACAAAACACATACATACCTGTCCTCTGTCTAATTGTTATGCCGTACAACAATTGTCATGAACATTGGAAAAAACCCTCAGGGTAGTTTCCATAAAAATGGCTTCTTTCCATCCTCACTTTTAATGGTTATGGCTAGAATGGATCCAGCTTTTTGTCAAATTGAGGTCAAATCTTTTTCTTTTTTTTGCATTTTAGCTAACCTTAACCCTAACCCTTGTCCTAACCTTAACCTAATTATCCTAACCTAAAACGTTAATTATCCTAACCTGCTACATAAGGTTTCCTAACCTGCTAAGAAAAGTCAAATCTGACTTGAATTTGACAAAAACTGAATCCCGTCTAGCCATGACCCCTTTCTGATGGCATTTAGCATTTAGAGTGATCAGGACAGCATGTCCTCTGTCTGTGATGTAATCTGATTGGATGTTGAATAGCAGGTAGAGCCTGGAGCTCAGGGATGACACCAGCCAAATCACTACTGCACTGTTCTGGTAGTGTACTACTGCTGATATGGATACACACACACACAGTCACACACAGTCACACACAGTCACACACACACACACACACACACACACACACACACACACACACACACACACACACACACACACACACACACACCGATAGGGACTAACTCAATGTACGAGTATGCCATTTGTTGTGTGGAACGCACAGGTTTGATCTATAACTGTATCTATAATTTCAAGCCAATTGTCGATTTAGCCTTTTTTCTAGGTAGTTGACGGATGTGGTGATATGTTTCTACACAGATGTTTCTACTGTCCCATATAAACCTGGAGCTACATACAGGATGGAGAGTTTGGTCCTCATATACCAACTACCCGTTCATACATAATACCTACTGCCAATCTCAATGGAAATCAGACTAAACATTATTTGCATTTCAATAATATTATAATATATTTCATGTACAATATGCCATTTAGCAGACACTTACAGAAGTGCGTACTGTCTTCATATGGATGTCTCCAATGGGAACAACGGATGAGGACCATGTTCTTTCTAAGATGAAAAGGTCTGGTTTCCTGCTGATCCAGCAAGTTACAAAACACTTTGTTTGTTCTTTTTTGAATTTTATATTTATTTTTATTTTATTTAACTAGGCAAGTCAGTTAAGAACAAATTCTTATTTTGCCTTTATTTAACTAGGCAAGTCAGTTAAGAACAAATTCTTATTTTCAATGACGGCCTAGTGGGTTAACTGCCTGTTCAGCGGCAGAAAGACAGATTTGTACCTTGTCAGCTCGGGGGTTTGAACTCGCAACCTTCCGGTTACTTGTCCAACGCTCTAACCACTAGGCTACCCTGCCGCCCCATATATATATATATATTTACAGTGCCTTGCGAAAGTATTCGGCCCCCTTGAACTTTGCGACCTTTTGCCACATTTCAGGCTTCAAACATAAAGATATAAAACTGTATTTTTTTGTGAAGAATCAACAACAAGTGGGACACAATCATGAAGTGGAACGACATTTATTGGATATTTCAAACTTTTTTAACAAATCAAAAACTGAAAAATTGGGCGTGCAAAATTATTCAGCCCCCTTAAGTTAATACTTTGTAGCGCCACCGTTTGCTGCGATTACAGCTGTAAGCCGCTTGGGGTATGTCTCTATCAGTTTTGCACATCGAGAGACTGACATTTTTTCCCATTCCTCCTTGCCAAACAGCTCGAGCTCAGTGAGGTTGGATGGAGAGCATTTGTGAACAGCAGTTTTCAGTTCTTTCCACAGATTCTCGATTGGATTCAGGTCTGGACTTTGACTTGGCCATTTTAACACCTGGATATGTTTATTTTTGAACCATTCCATTGTAGATTTTGCTTTATGTTTTGGATCAGTGTCTTGTTGGAAGACAAATCTCCGTCCCAGTCTCAGGTCTTTTGCAGACTCCATCAGGTTTCCTTCCAGAATGGTCCTGTATTTGGCTCCATCCATCTACCCATCAATTTTAACCATCTTCCCTGTCCCTGCTGAAGAAAAGCAGGCCCAAACCATGATGCTGCCACCACCATGTTTGACAGTGGGGATGGTGTGTTCAGGGTGATGAGCTGTGCTGCTTTTACGCCAAACATAACGTTTTGTATTGTTGCCAAAAAGTTAAATTTTGGTTTCATCTGACCAGAGCACCTTCTTCCACATGTTTGGTGTGTCTCCCAGGTGGCTTGTGGCAAACTTTAAACGACACTTTTTATGGATATCTTTAAGAAATGGCTTTCTTCTTGCCACTCTTCCATAAATGCCAGATTTGTGCAATATACGACTGATTGTCCTATGGACAGAGTCTCCCACCTCAGCTGTAGATCTCTGCAGTTCATCCAGAGTGATCATGGGCCTCTTGGCTGCATCTCTGATCAGTCTTCTCCTTGTATGAGCTGAAAGTTTAGAGGGACGGCCAGGTCTTGGTAGATTTGCAGTGGTTTGATACTCCTTCCATTTCAATATTATCGCTTGCACAGTGCTCCTTGGGATGTTTAAAGCTTGGGAAATCTTTTTGTATCCAAATCCGGCTTTAAACTTCTTCACAACAGTATCTCGGACCAGCCTGGTGTGTTCCTTGTTGTGTTCCTTGTTCTTCATGATGCTCTCTGCGCTTTTAACGGACCTCTGAGACTATCACAGTGCAGGTGCATTTATACGGAGACTTGATTACACACAGGTGGATTGTATTTATCATCATTAGTCATTTAGGTCAACATTGGATCATTCAGAGATCCTCACTGAACTTCTGGAGAGAGTTTGCTGCACTGAAAATAAAGGGGCTGAATAATTTTGCACGCCCAATTTTTCAGTTTTTGATTTGTTAAAAAAGTTTGAAATATCCAATAAATGTCGTTCCACTTCATGATTGTGTCCCACTTGTTGTTGATTCTTCACAAAAAATACAGTTTTATATCTTTATGTTTGAAGCCTGAAATGTGTCAAAAGGTCGCAAAGTTCAAGGGGGCCGAATACTTTCGCAAGGCAATGTATATTTATCACAGTCTTTTTAGCATTCCTGATATGACTGTGGTGCAGAAGTAAGATCTTATGACCTATGACTGTGAAAGGAAGTAGTTGCCGTGTCTGGAAAATATTGTGTTCTTAGTGTCGCAACACAAACAACAGAATAGTTTTAGAAAGAGGAAGCCTTCAGGGGGCATATCTGTAAGTATTCTAATAACCCAGTCTAATAACCCAGTCTAATAACCCAGTCTAATAACCCAGTTTAATAACCCTGTCTAATATCCCAGTCTAATAGCCCAGTCTAATAACCCAGTCTAATAACCCTGTCTAATAGCAAAGTCTAATAACCCAGTCTTATAGCCCAGTCTAATAACCCAGTCTAATAGCAAAGTCTAATAACCCAGTATAATAGCCCAGTCTAATAGCCCATTCTAATATCCCAGTCTAATAGCCCAGTCTAATAACCCAGTCTAATAACCCAGTCTAATAGCCCAGTCTAATAACCCAGTCTAATAACCCAGTCTAATAACCCAGTCTAATAGCAAAGTCTAATAACCCAGTATAATAGCCCAGTCTAATAGCCCATTCTAATATCCCAGTCTAATAGCCCAGTCTAATAACCCAGTCTAATAACCCAGTCTAATAGCAAAGTCTAATAACCCAGTCTTATAGCCCAGTCTAATAGACCAGTCTAATAACCCAGTCTAATAGCCCAGTCTAATAACCCAGTCTAATAACCCAGTCTAATAGCCCAGTCTAATAACCCAGTCTAATAACCCTGTCTAATAGCAAAGTCTAATAGCCCAGTATAATTAAACAGTCTAATAGCCCAGTTTAGTAACCCAGTCTAATAACCCAGTCTAATAGCCCAGTATAATTAAACAGTCTAATAGCCCAGTCTAATAACCAAGTCTAATAGCCCATTCTAATAGCCCAGTCTAATAACCCAGTCTAATTAAACAGTCTAATAACCCAGTCTAATAACCCAGTCTAATTAAACAGTCTAATAACCCAGTCTAATAGCCCAGTCTAATAGCACAGTCTAATTAAACAGTCTAATAACCCAGTCTATTAGCCCAGTCTAATAACTAAGTCTAATAGCCCATTATAAAAACCCAGTCTAATAGCCCAGTCTAATAACCCAGTCTAATAGTCCAGTCTAATAACCCAGACTAATAACCCAGTCTAATAACCCAGTCTAATAACCCAGTCTAATAACCCAGTCTAATAACCCAGTATAATAACCCAGTCTAATAACCCTGTCTAATAGCCCAGTCTAATAACCCAGTCTAATAACCCAGTCTAATAACCCAGTCTAATAACCCAGTCTAATAGCCCAGTCTAATAGCCCAGTCTAATTGCCCAGTCTAATAACCCAGTCTAATAACCCAGTCTAATAACCCAGTCTAATAGCCCAGTCTAATAGCCCAGTCTAATAACCCAGTCTAATAACCCAGTCTAATAACCCAGTCTAATAACCCAGTCTAATAACCCTGTCTAATAGCCCAGTCTAATAACCCAGTCTAATAACCCAGTCTAATAACCCAGTCTAATAACCCAGTCTAATAGCCCAGTCTAATAGCCCAGTCTAATTGCCCAGTCTAATAACCCAGTCTAATAACCCAGTCTAATAACCCAGTCTGTATGTGCTAGTGTCTATGTAAATATTGTTTGCATTACTTTCAGAATGACAGCCTGTCGACAGATGAAGAAATTATAGTCTACTGTTCGTACTCAGATCAACAGGTCTGGGTTCAGTAAGTGTAACTAACAGAATCGGTGACATCTGGAAGCTATCAGGGGGTATTTCAGGCTCAGTATACTGTTATCAGTCTTCATCTGTACGACATAGCTCTCTAATCCAGGTTACATAGCTGGACCTCATCAAACAGAAACACTATGACTCTGTCCCAAATAGCACCCTGTTCCTTATATAGTGTAGCAGTGCTGACCAGAGTGCCTAGTGCAATATGTAGGGACACAGTCTACGCCCGCGAAACATAACGCGAGAGACGGCTAGCTTTTGAAAAACAGAGCATGGTAAAGTGATAGGTCATGCACAACGTCAAGGTTTATCTAATGTTTTTCGGACCTAAAAAAATGCTGAGATGTGTCCATGTTTCATGCCTGTTGTCTAACTATAGTCTATGCCTCTGTGGAGTGAACTATCAATGATCTATACAATAGTCTGGGGCAGTAGAGGAGAGAACAGAGGAAAGAATAGAGGAGAGAGAATAGAGAGAATAGAGGAGAGAGGAGAGGAGAGAATAGAGGAGAGAATAGAGGAGAGAATAGAGGAGAGAATGGAGGGGAGAATAGAGGAGAGAACAGAGGAGAGAGAATAGAGGAGAGAGAATAGAGAGAATAGAGGAGAGAATAGAGGAGAGAATAGAGAGAACAGAGGAGAGAATAGAGGGAACAAAGGAGAGAGAATAGAGGGAATAGAGGAGAGAGAATAGAGAGAATAGAGGAGAGAATAGAGGAGAGAGGAGAGGAGAGAATAGAGGGAATAGAGGAGAGAGAATAGAGGGAATAGAGGAGAGAGAATAGAGAGAATAGAGGAGAGAATAGAGGAGAGAGGAGAGGAGAGAATAGAGGAGAGAATATAGAGAACAGAGGAGAGAATAGAGGAGAGCATAGAGGAAAGAGGAGAGAGGAGAGGAGAGAATGGAGGAGAGAATAGAGGAGAGAATAGAGGATAGAGAAGAGGATAGAATAGAGAGAATAGAGGAGAGAACAGAGAGAATAGAGAGAACAGAGGAGAGAACGGAGGAGAGAATAGAGGAGAGAATAGAGAGAATAGAGGAGAGAGGAGAGGAGAGAATAGAGGAGAGAACAGAGGAGAGAATAGAGATAATAGAGGAGAGAACAGAGGAGAGAATAGAGGAGAGAACAGAGGAGAGAATAGAGAGAACAGAGGAGAGAGAATAGAGAGAATAGAGGAGAGAGAATAGAGAGAATAGAGGAGAGAATAGAGGAGAGAATAGAGGAGAGAATAGAGGAGAGAATAGAGGAGAGAGGAGAGGAGAGAATAGAGAGAATAGAGGAGAGAACAGAGGAGAGAATAGAGAGAATAGAGGAGAGAATAGAGGAGAGAATAGAGGAGAGAGGAGAGGAGAGAATAGAGAGAATAGAGGAGAGAACAGAGGAGAGAATAGAGGAGAGAATAGAGAGAATAGAGGAGAGAGGAGAGGAGAGAATAGAGAAAATAGAGGAGAGAGGAGAGGAGAGAATGGAGGAGAGATGAGAGAACAGAGGAGAGAATATAGGAGAGAATAGAGGAGAGAATAGAGAGAATAGAGGAGAGAGGAGAGAATAGAGGAGAGAATAGAGGAGAGAATGGAGGAGAGAATAGAGGAGAGAATAGAGGAGAGAATAGAGGAGAGAATAGAGGAGAGAATAGAGAGAATAGAGAGAACAGAGGAGAGAATGGAGGAGAGAATAGAGGAGAGAATAGAGAGAATGGTAAGAACAGAAGAGAGAATAGAGGCGAGAATAGAGGAGAAAATAGAGGACAGAATGGAGAGAATGGAGGAGAGAATAGAGGAGAGAGGAGAGGAGAGAAAGAAGGAGAGAATAGAGGAGAGAAAGAAGGAGAGAATAGAGAAGAGGAGAGGAGAGGAGAGAATAGAGGAGAGAATAGAGGAGAGGAGAGAGAATAGAGGAGAGGAGAGGAGAGGAGAGGAGAGGAGAGGAGAGGAGAGGAGAGGAGAGGAGAGGAGAGAGGAGAGGGGTCTATAGTTAGTCTACAGTTAGTCCACAGTTACAGTTAGTCTACAGTTAGTCTACAGTTAGTCTACAGTTACAGTTAGTCTACAGTTACAGTTAGTCTACAGTTAGTCTTCAGTTACAGTTAGTCTATAGTTAGTCTACAGTTAGTCTACAGTTAGTCTACAGTTAGTCTACAGTTACAGTTAGTCTACAGTTAGTCTACAGTTACAGTTAGTCTACAGTTACAGTTAGTCTACAGTTAGTCTTCAGTTACAGGTAGTCTACAGTTACAGTTAGTCTATAGTTACAGTTAGTCTACAGTTAGTCTACAGTTACAGTTAGTCTACAGTTACAGTTAGTCTATAGTTCGTCTACAGTTACAGTTAGTCTACAGTTAGTCTTCAGTTACAGTTAGTCTATAGTTAGTCTACAGTTACAGATAGTCTACAGTTACAGTTAGTCTACAGTTAGTCTTCAGTTACAGTTAGTCTACAGTTAGTCTACAGTTAGTCTACAGTTACAGTTAGTCTACAGTTACAGTTAGTCTACAGTTAGTCTTCAGTTACAGTTAGTCTATAGTTAGTCTACAGTTAGTCTACAGTTACAGTTAGTCTACAGTTACAGTTAGTCTACAGTTAGTCTTCAGTTACAGTTAGTCTACAATTAGTCTTCAGTTACAGTTAGTCTACAGTTAGTCTACAGTTAGTCTACAGTTACAGTTAGTCTACAGTTACAGTTAGTCTACAGTTTGTCTACAGTTACAGTTAGTATTCAGTTAGTCTACAGTTAGTCTACAGTTACAGTTAGTCTTCAGTTACAGTTACTCTACATTTAGTCTACAGTTAGTCTACAGTTACAGTCAGTATTCAGTTACAGTTAGTCTACAGTTAGTCTACAGTTAGTCTACAGTTACAGTTAGTCTACAGTTCGTCTACAGTTAGTCTTCAGTTACAGTTAGTCTACAGTTAATCTACAGTTAGTCTACAGTTACAGTTAGTCTACAGTTCGTCTACAGTTAGTCTTCAGTTACAGTTAGTCTACAGTTAGTCTACAGTTAGTCTAAAGTTACAGTAAGTCTACATTTACAGTTAGTCTACATTTAGTCTACAGGGACAGTTAGTCTACAGTTACAGTTAGTCTACAGTTAGTCTACAGTTAGCCTACAGTTACAGTTAGTCTTCAGTTACAGTTAGTCTATAGTTACAGTTAGTCTACAGTTAGTCTACAGTTACAGTTAGTCTTCAGTTACAGTTAGTCTATAGTTACAGTTAGTCTACAGTTAGTCTACAGTTACAGTTAGTCTACAGTTAGTCTATAGTTACAGTTAGTCTACAGTTAGCCTACAGTTACAGTTAGTCTATAGTTACAGTTAGTCTACAGTTAGTCTACAGTTACAGTTAGTCTACAGTTAGTCTATAGTTACAGTTAGTCTACAGTTAGTCTATAGTTACAGTTAGTCTACAGTTAGTCTACAGTTAGTCTACAGTTACAGTTAGTCTACAGTTAGTCTATAGTTAAAGTTAGTCTACAGTTAGCCTACAGTTACAGTTAGTCTACAGTTAGTCTACAGTTACAGTTAGTCTTCAGTTACAGTTAGTCTACAGTTAGTCTACAGTTACAGTTGGTCTACAGTTAGTCTACAGTTAGTCTACAGTTACAGTTAGTCTACAGTTACAGTTAGTCTACAGTTAGTCTTCAGTTACAGTTAGTCTACAATTAGTCTTCAGTTACAGTTAGTCTACAGTTAGTCTACAGTTAGTCTACAGTTACAGTTAGTCTACAGTTACAGTTAGTCTACAGTTTGTCTTCAGTTACAGTTAGTCTATAGTTACAGTTAGTCTACAGTTAGTCTTCAGTTACAGTTAGTCTACAGTTAGTCTTCAGTTACAGTTGGTCTACAGTTAGTCTACAGTTAGTCTACAGTTACAGTTAGTCTACAGTTACAGTTAGTCTATAGTTACAGTTAGTCTACAGTTAGTCTACAGTTACAGTTGGTCTACAGTTATTCTACAGTTACAGTTGGTCTATAGTTAGTCTACAGTTAGTCTACAGTTACAGACAGAGCTGTTAGTCTACAGTTACAGTTAGTCTACAGTTAGTCTTCAGTTACAGTTAGTCTATAGTTAGTCTACAGTTAGTCTTCAGTTACAGACAGAGCTGTTAGTCTACAGTTACAGTTAGTCTATAGTTAGTCTTCAGTTACAGTTAGTCTACAGTTAGTTTACAGTTATAGTTACTCTATAGTTAGTTTACAGTTATAGTTAGTCTATAGTTAGTCTTCAGTTACAGTTAGTCTACAGCTAGTCTACAGTTACAGTTAGTCTGGGAGGGGGGGGGGCTGCCTAAATCGCCCCCCACAGCACCCGGGGGACAGTGGGTTAACTGCCTTGCTCAGGGGCAGAATGACAAATGTTTAATTTGTCAGCTCGGGGATTTGATCCAGGAACCTTTCGGTTACTGGCCCTACACTCTAACCACTAGGCTACCTGCCACCCCTACACTCTAACCACTAGGCTACCTGCCGCCCCTACACTCTAACCACTAGACTACCTGCCGCCCCTACACTCTAACCACTAGTCTTCCTGTCGCCCCCACACTCTAACCACTAGGCTACCTACCGCCCCTACACTCTAACCACTAGGCTACCTGCCGCCCCTACACTCTAACCACTAGGCTACCTGCCGCCCCTACACTCTAACCACTAGACTACCTGCCGCCCCTACACTCTAACCACTAGGCTACCTGTAGCCCCTACACTCTAACCACTAGGCTACCTGCCGCCCCTACACTCTAACCACTAGACTACCTGCCGCCCCTACACTCTAACCACTAGGCTACCTGTCTCCCCTACACTCTAACCACTAGGCTACCTGCCGCCTATACACTCTAACCACTAGACTACCTGTAGCCCCTACACTCTAACCACTAGGCTACCTGCCGCCCCTACACTCTAACCACTAGACTACCTGCCGCCCCTACACTCTAACCACTAGGCTACCTGTCTCCCCTACACTCTAACCACTAGGCTACCTGTCTCCCCTACACTCTAACCACTAGGCTACCTGTAGCCCCTACACTCTAACCACTAGGCTACCTGCCGCCCCTACACTCTAACCACTAGACTACCTGCCGCCCCTACACTCTAACCACTAGGCTACCTGTCTCCCCTACACTCTAACCACTAGGCTACCTGTCTCCCCTACACTCTAACCACTAGACTACCTGCCGCCCCTACACTCTAACCACTAGACTACCTGCCGCCCCTACACTCTAACCACTAGGCTACCTGTCTCCCCTACACTCTAACCACTAGGCTACCTGTCTCCCCTACACTCTAACCACTAGACTACCTGTCTCCCCTACACTCTAACCACTAGACTACCTACTGCCCCTACACTCTAACCACTAGACTACCTGCCGCCCCTACACTCTAACCACTAGACTACCTGCCGCCCCTACACTCTAACCACTAGGCTACCTGTCTCCCCTACACTCTAACCACTAGGCTACCTGTCTCCCCTACACTCTAACCACTAGACTACCTACTGCCCCTACACTCTAACCACTAGTCCACCTGTATACACGTCCTCTGTTTGTCTGGGCATGAAAACTATAGTAGTCAGGCTTTTTAAAATTGACTTCTAGAGCCATAAGCTCTCAGGTTGTCCTGAGAGAGAGAGGAAGGAAAGTGCCCACGTCTTTAGCTCACTGGCAGTTGTGTTTGCTTGAGTTGGCTCAGGTCACAGAAAACATCAACAAACAAAAAGGTCTACTTCTTTCTTTCTGTTTTCTTTACTTTTTTTCTTACTTTCTCTTTCTTTCTGTATTTTCTTTATTGCATTTTTTTTATATATATATATATATATATATTTCTCTCTCTCTCTCTCTCTCTCTCTCTCTCTCTCTCTGTCTCTCTCTCTCTCTCTCTCTGTCTCTGTCTCTCTCTCTCTCTCTCTCTCTCTCTCTCTCTGTCTCTCTCTCTCTCTCTCTCTGTCTCTGTCTCTCTCTCTCTCTCTCTCTCTCTCTCTCTCTCTGTCTCTGTCTCTCTCTCTCTCTGTCTCTCTCTCTCTCTGTCTCTCTCTCTCTCTGTCTCTCTCTCTCTCTCTCTCTCTCTGTCTCTGTCTCTCTCTCTCTCTCTCTCTCTCTCTCTCTCTCTCTCTCTGTCTCTGTCTCTCTCTCTCTCTCTGTCTCTCTGTCTCTCTCTCTCTCTCTCTCTGTCTCTGTCTCTGTCTCTGTCTCTCTCTCTCTCTGTCTCTGTCTCTGTCTCTCTCTCTCTCTCTCTCTGTCTCTGTCTCTGTCTCTCTCTCTCTCTCTCTCTGTCTCTCTGTCTCTCTCTCTCTCTCTCTCTCTCTCTCTCTGTCTCTCTCTCTCTCTGTCTCTCTGTCTCTCTGTCTCTCTCTCTCTCTCTCTCTCTCTCTCTCTGTCTCTCTCTCTCTCTCAATTCAATTCAATTCAATTCAAGGGCTTTATTGGCATGGGAAACATGTGTTAACATTGTCAAAGCAAGTGAGGTAGATAATATATAAAGTAAATATATAAAGTGAAAAACAATAAAAATTAACAGTAAACATTACACATACAGAAGTTTCAAAACAATAAAGACATTACAAATGTCATATTATATATATATACAGTGTTTTAACAATGTACAAATGGTTAAAGGACACAAGATAAAATAAATAAGCATAAATATGGGTTGTATTTACAATGGTGTTTGTTCTTCACTGGTTGCCCTTTTCTCGTGGCAACAGGTCACAAATCTTGCTGCTGTGATGGCACACTGTGGAATTTCACCCAGTAGATATGGGAGTTTTTCAAAATTGGATTTGTTTTCGAATTCTTTGTGAATCTGTGTAATCTGAGGGAAATATGTCTCTCTAATATGGTCATACATTGGGCAGGAGGTTAGGAAGTGCAGCTCAGTTTCCACCTCATTTTGTGGGCAGTGAGCACATAGCCTGTCTTCTCTTGAGAGCCATGTCTGCCTATGGCGGCCTTTCTCAATAGCAAGGCTATGCTCACTGAGTCTGTACATAGTCAAAGCTTTCCTTAATTTTGGGTCAGTCACAGTGGTCAGGTATTCTGCCGCTGTGTACTCTCTGTGTAGGGCCAAATAGCATTCTAGTTTGCTCTGTTTTTTTGTTAATTCTTTCCAATGTGTCAAGTAATTATCTTTTTGTTTTCTCATGATTTGGTTGGGTCTAATTGTGCTGTTGTCCTGGGGCTCTGTAGGGTGTGTTTGTGTTTGTGAACAGAGCCCCAGGACCAGCTTGCTTAGGGGACTCTTCTCCAGGTTCATCTCTTTGTAGGTGATGGCTTTGTTATGGAAGGTTTGGGAATCGCTTCCTTTTAGGTGGTTATAGAATTTAATGGCTCTTTTCTGGATTTTGATAATTAGTGGGTATCGGCCTAATTCTGCTCTGCATGTATTATTTGGTGTTCTACGTTGTACACAGAGGATATTTTTGCAGAATTCTGCGTTCAGTCTCAATTTGGTGTTTGTCCCATTTTGTGAAGTCTTGGTTGGTGAGCGGACCCCAGACCTCACAACCATAAAGGGCAATGGGCTCTATGACTGATTCAAGTATTTTTAGCCAAATCCTAATTGGTATGTTGAAATTTATGTCCCTTTTGATGGCATAGAATGCCCTTCTTGCCTTGTCTCTCAGATTGTTCACAGCTTTGTGGAAGTTACCTGTGGCGCTGATGTTTAGGCCAAGGTATGTATAGTGTGCTCTAGGGCAACAGTGTCTAGATGGAATTTGTATTTGTGGTCCTTGTGACTGGACCTTTTTTGGAACACCATTATTTTAGTCTTACTGAGATTTACTGTCAGGGCCCAGGTCTGACAGAATTTGTGCATAAGATCTAGGTGCTGCTGTAGGCCCTCCTTGGTTGGTGACAGAAGCACCAGATCATCAGCAAACAGCAGACATTTGACTTTGGATTCTAGCAGGGGGAGGCCGGGTGCTGCAGACTTTTCTAGTGCCCGCGCCAATTCGTTGATATATATGTTGAAGAGGGTGGGGCTTAAGCTGCATCCCTGTCTAACCCCACGACCCTGTGTGAAGAAATGTGTGTGTTTTTTGCCAATTTTAACCGCACACTTGTTGTTTGTGTACATGGATTTTATAATGTCGTATGTTTTACCCCCAACACCACTTTCCATCAGTTTTTATAGCAGACCCTCATGCCAAATTGAGTCAAAGGCTTTTTTGAAATCAACAAAGCATGAGAAGACTTTGCCTTTGTTTTGGTTTGTTTGGTTGTCAATTAGGGTGTGCAGGGTGAATACATGGTCTGTTGTACGGTAATTTGGTAAAAAGCCAATTTGACATTTGCTCAGTACATTGTTTTCATTGAGGAAATGTACGAGTCTGCTGTTAATGATAATGCAGAGGATTTTCCCAAGGTTACTGTTGACACATATTCCACGGTAGTTATTGGGGTCAAATTTGTCTCCACTTTTGTGGATTGGGGTGATCAGTCCTTGGTTCCAAATATTGGGTAAGATGCCAGAGCTAAGGATGATGTTAAAGAGTTTTAGTGTAGCCAATTGGAATTTGTTGTCTGTATATTTGATAATTTCATTGAGGATACCATCAACACCACAGGCCTTTTTGGGTTGGAGGGTTTTTATTTTGTCCTGTAACTCATTCAATGTAATTGGAGAATCCAGTGGGTTCTGGTCGTCTTTAATAGTTGATTCTAAGATCTGTATTTGATCATGTATATGTTTTTGCTCTTTATTCTTTGTTATAGAGCCAAAAAGATTGGAGAAGTGGTTTACCCATACATCTCCATTTTGGACAGATAATTCTTTGTGTTGTTGTTTGTTTAGTGTTTTCCAATTTTCACAGAAGTGGTTATAGTCTATGGATTCTTCAATTACATTGAGCTGACTTCTGACATGCTGTCCTTCTTTTTCCGTGGTGTATTTCTGTATTGTTTTAGTGATTCACCATAGTGAAGGTGTAGGCTCAGGTTTTCTGGGTCTCTGTGTTTTAGTTGGATATGTTTCTCAATTTCTTTCTTAGATTTTTGCATTCTTCATCAAACCATTTGTCAT
Organism: Oncorhynchus mykiss; assembly: GCF_057628025.1. Classification (NCBI taxonomy): domain Eukaryota; kingdom Metazoa; phylum Chordata; class Actinopteri; order Salmoniformes; family Salmonidae; genus Oncorhynchus; species Oncorhynchus mykiss. The sequence continues at coordinate 13,223,172 of NC_143030.1, forward strand.
TATTGTTCATTTTCTTCGGTTTTCTATTTGCGATTTTTAGATTTGATAGGGAAGCTGAGAGGTCAAATATACTGTTAAGATTTTCTACTGCCAAGTTTACACCTTCACTATTATACTATTACATTACATTATGTTCTCTCTATTCTCTCCTCTATTCTCTCCTCTGTTCTCTCTATTCTCTCCTCTATTCTCTCCTCTATTCTCTCCTCTATTCTCTCCTCTGTTCTCTCTATTCTCTCCTCTATTCTCTCCTCTCCTCTATTCTCTCCTCTTCTCTCTCCTCTATTCTCTATTCTCTCCTCTATTCTCTCTGTTCTCTCCTCTGTTCTCTCTATTCTCTCCTCTGTTCTCTCTATTCTCTCCTCTATTCTCTCCTCTGTTCTCTCCTCTGTTCTCTCCTCTATTCTCTCCTCTATTCTCTCCTCTATTTTCTCCTCTGTTCTCTCTATTCTCTCCTCTATTCTCTCCTCTGTTCTCTCTATTCTCTCCTCTATTCTCTCCTCTGTTCTCTCTATTCTCTCCTCTATTCTCTCCTCTGTTCTCTCTATTCTCGTAAGCAGGGGTGCATTGGTTATATTGAAGTAGTGAAAGAGGGAAGAATGACATGCCATACCTGTACGTTCACGTTGAGTATGTTTATAGAAAGTCACAGTGCTAACCTGAGGCGTGACTCTGTTCAGGGTTTTTCATTTAAGTGGAAATGATTAGGCGTTACTACAATTGCCTCACAGGCGTATACTGTACATATGCACTCATACAAGTACACAAATAGCCATGTGTGTCTGTGTGTGTGTGTGTGTATGTGTGTGTGTGTGTGTGTGTATGTGTGTGTGTGTTCATGCCTGCATGTTCCTGTCTGTGTATGTTGTGGTTTCTTTACTATTCATTGCCTCTGTGTTCCTGTGTATGTAGTTACGGGTCGGTTCGTCATGTGTTTTGTATTGTGTTGCTTCCTGCCATGGACTGGAACCCCTCAGAGAGATGGGGGGGGGGGGGGGGGGGGGGTAAGTGGGAAAGGGGGAGAGGAGGCGGAAAAGGGGGGGGGGGGGGGGAGAGAAAACAAGAAGACGGCTCATAAACTTTACCAGACAACAGACAGAGAGGGTGAGTCCCTCGTGACAGAAATGGGGAGACATAGAGAAAGAGAGAGAGTCCACAGCTACCAATCCAGACATCAATAGAAGTAAAATAGAAATGACTACACTACTATAGACTATGGTCATTGTTTTAAAGCCTGAATGTCTTTTCCTGAACGGATCGGTGAAACACTTTTCTGACACTATCTGTTGTTCTGGTAAATTGAGCCACCCCTTGTTTCCAGGAAACACAAAAGTCACCATGCAACCAAATATTTAGGAAGAGGTCATCATTTCCTGGAGTCTGTAAAGGAAGAAACCACGTGGAAACAGTGGTAAGCAAGTTTAGATACAACAAACTGAGTTTCACCAAGTCAAATGAATGTATTATGTTATGTCTGAATTTATTATGCGTGTATCTAAACCAACGTAGATTATTTTAATAGTGTTTTATACATCAGTTGGGGTCTCTATAAGCTTCAATATGAGGTCCTAAACCTAACATGAAAGTGCATCTTATAGCTGTGTGGGATAATATGGTCACAATGTTTGCCTTGGTGTAGTTGAGCCAATGGCCATGGGATAAGTTGAACCATACAAATGATGACTACAATTGGTCAGTTATAAACATAATATTACATTGCAGTTTTGCATATTAACTCAAGAGGCATTTCTGTCGTTACAGAGCAGACATCAGAGGGGTTTGGGTTAAATGCGCGGGACACATTTCAGTTGGATACATTCAGTTGTACAGCTGACTAGGTGTCTTTCCTCTTTCATCATGTCCCATGTATACACAGAGAAAACAAGCACGGGTCTAGCCCCCCTTGAGGTTCCTGAGAGAGCTGCCATATCAAATTCCATCAAATCAAATGGTATGCTTCGTAAACAACAGGTGTGGACTAACAGTGAAATGCTTACTGGCCCCTTCCCAACAATGTAGAGAGAAAGAAAACAGAGAAATAATTTCGTACCTTTATTTTACTAGGCAAGTCAGGTAAGAACAAATTCTTATTTTCAATGACGGCCTAGGGTTAACTGCGTTGTTCAGGGGCAGAACGACAGATTTGTACCTTGTCAGCTCAGGGATTTGAACTTGCAACCGTTACTAGTCCAACGCTCTAACCACTAGGCTACCCTGCCGCCCCAAATAGAAGAGTAAAACATGCAATAATACAATTAATAATAAATAACGATAACTTGGCTATATACCGAGTCAATGTGTAGGGGTACTGGATAATTGATGTAGATACTGTATGTACATATAATTAGGAATAAAGTGAGGATATTAAACAGTAGCAGCAGAGTACAGTATGTGATGAGTCAGAAACGTTAGTGCTAAAAGGGTGAATGCAGAGAGTTAAATAGTTAACCAGTAGCTACCCGGACTAACTATTTAGCAGACTTATGGCTTGGGGGTAGAAGCTGTTCAGGGTCCTGTTGTTAAAGAAGTTACTGTTGCTGTTGCTGTTGTTCCTGTTGCCAAGGAAGTGAGAGAAAGGAAGAAATCCATTTGAGCAGCAGAAAGAGATTAAAAAATAGACTGAATGACACCGAAGAGGCACATTGACAAAAAAATAAAATGTATATGTACAGTGTGAAAGAGAGGTTATGACAGTGTGGAGGAGACACACAAGGTCTTATCTGATGAGATGGAGTCTGAGCTGTATAAAGAGTGGTTATGAGAGAGTAGCAGAGACACACAAGGTCTTATCTGATGACATGGAGTCTGAGCTGTATAAAGAGAGGCTATGATAGATTAACAGAGACACACAAGGTCTTATCTGATGACATGGATTCTGAGCGGTAAAAGGAGAGGCTATGAGAGAGTAGCAGAGACACACAAGGTCTCATCTGATGACATGGAGTCTGAGCTGTATAAAGAGAGAGTAGCAGAGGAACGAACAGTCTTATCTGATGAGATGGAGTCTGAGCTGTATACAGAGAGGCTATGAGAGAGTAGCAGAGGAACGAACAGTCTTATCTGATGAGATGGAGTCTGAGCATGTAAAAAATATCTCACGGACAAGTTTCCTGGGCTTAGTAGCCTCAAATACAGAGAACTTGACCATGAATTTGCACATTGAAACAATGTCTCTGTCAGAAGTTGACATACACCTTAGCCAAATACATTTAAACTCAGTTGGTCACAATTCGTGATATTTAATCCTAGTAAAAATTCCCTATTTTAGGTTAGTTAGGATCACCACTTTATTTTAAGAATGTTAAATGTCCAAATAATAGTAGAGAGAGTGATTTATTTCAGATTTAATTTCTTTCATCACATTCAGAAGTTTACATACACTCATTTAATATTTGGTAGCATTGCCTTTAAATTGTTTAACTTGGGTCAAACATTTCGGGTAGCCTTCCACAAGCTTCCCACAATAAGTTGGGTGAATTTTGGCGCATTCCTCCTGACAGAGCTGGTGTAACTGAGTCAGGTTTGTAGGCCTCCTTGCTCGCACACACTTTTTTAGTTCTGCCATTGTCCATTTGGAAGACCCATTTGCGACCAAGCTTTAACTTCCTGACTGATGTCTTGAGATGTTGCTTCAATATATCCACATAATTTTCCTCCTCATGAAGCCATCTATTTTGTGAAGTGCACCAGTCCCTCCTGCAGCAAAGCACCTCCACAACATGATGCTGCCACCCCGTGCTTCACGGTTGGGATGGTGTTCTTCAGCTTGCAGCCTCCCCCTTTTTCCTCCAAACATAATGATGGTCACTATGGCCAAACAGTTCTATTTTTGTTTCATCAGACCAGGGGACATTTCTCCAAAAAGTACGATCTTTGTCCCCATGTGCAGTTACAAACCGCAGTCTGGCTTTTTTATAGCGGTTTTGGGGCAGTGACTTCTTCCTTGCTGAGCGGCCTTACAGGTTATGTCGATATAGGACTCGTTTTACTGTGGATATAGATGCTTTTGTACCTGTTTCCTCCAGCATCTTCACAAGGTCCTTTGCTGTTGTTCTGGGATTGATTTGCACTTTTCGCACCAAAGTACTTTCAACTCTAGGAGACAGAACGCGTCTCCTTCCTGAGCGTATAATGGCTGCTTGGTCCCATGGTGTTTATACTTGCATACTATTGTTTGTACAGATGAACGTGGTACCTTCAGGCATTTGGAAATTGCTCCCAAGGATGAACCAGACTTGTGGAGGTCTACAATTTTTTTCTGAGGTCTCGGCTGATTTCTTTTTAATTTCCCATGATGTCAAGCAAAGAGGCACTGAGTTTGAAGGTAGGCCTTGAAATACATCCACAGGTTCACCTCCAATTGACTTTAATAATGTCAATTAGCCTATCAGAAGCTTCTAAAGCCATGACATCATTTTCTGGAATTTCACAAGCTGTTTAAAGGCACAGTCAACTTAATGTATGGGGTGGCAGGATAGCCTGGTGGTTAGAGCGTTGGATTCGTAACCGGAAGGTTGCAAGTTCAATCCCCTGAGCTGACAAGGTACAAATCTGTCGTTCTCCCCCTTAACAGGCAGTTAACCCACTGTTCCTAGGCTGTAATTGAAAATAAGAATTTGTTCTTAACTGACTTGTAACTTCTGACCCACTGGAATTGTGATACAGTGAATAAGTTAAATAATCTGTCAACAGTTGTTGGATTTTTTTTGGCCAAAACGATTGTTTTTTAACAAGAAACTTGTGGATTGGTTGAAAAACGAGTTTTAACCTATTTGTATGTAAACTTCCGACTTCAACTGTATATCAGAATGTAGGCATACATTTAAGGTATACAATATACCACACCCCCATTCCATAAATTAAACTTTGACCTATTAGCATCTTCACCCACTGTGACAAGACTCCTTCACCCACTGTCACAGGACACCTTCACCCTCTGTCACAGGACACCTTCACCCACTGTCACAGGACACCTTCACCCACTGTCACAGGACACCTTCACCCACTGTGACAGGACACCTTCACCCACTGTGACAGGACACCTTCACCCACGGTGACAGGACACATTCACCCACTGTCACAAGACACCTTCACCCACTGTCACAAGACACCTTCACCCACTGTCACAGGACACCTTCACCCACTGTCACAGGACACCTCCACCCACTGTGACAGGACACCTTCACCCACTGTCACAAGACTCCTTCACCCACTGTCACAAGACTCCTTCACCCACTGTCACAGGACACTATCACCCACTTACCCCAAGGCAGCCAAACTTCCCCTGTCCCTATGCTCAATGTACCACATACCGTGAGTAAGTTGTGCCCAAGAGACCCCTTTTTTTGGACAAGCTATGTTTTCAAAACGTTTCTATTTACATCAAATCTGATTTTCCTCCAGGGATGCAGAACCTCCTGCAGTATACGCAGATATCTGTCAGAGGGAATACTGTGTTTCCCTTGATGGAGTGATGCTGAATGTAAAAAATGGCTCAACTTACCGCACTCCCATCACATGACATGTGTGACGACCTCTGACCTTTGACTCCCGGCCCGGTCAGGCAGGTAGAGTGGTGATGACTCCAGTGGAAAGCTGTTTCGGTGCTGACATGACAAACAAGGAAAATAAACGGAACAGCCTGGTAGTGATGGAAATTAAATGATTCATATCCCGCCAGTCAAACATACGAGGATTCACCGGGTCACCTAACACTAATAATGGTTCATACTAGCAATAGAACAGAACCATATCATCATGAGAAAGTATACAACCTTCTAACAAGGGTTCCAGAATCCTGACACACACACGCAACCCCCCCACCGCCCCCACCCAATCACACGCATACACAGTCCATTTGTCCACTCAGCATAAACAGCCCAATGTAATGCCAGTGGAAAGGCCAGGTTCTTGTAGCAGAGCTACCTTAGCTGTAGTAATATACCAGGGGGTTCAGTATTATGTGTATAATATACCAGGGGGTTCAGTACTAGCTGTAGTAATATACCAGGGGGTTCAGTACTAGCTGTAGTGATATACCAGGGGGTTCAGTATTAGCTGTAGTAATATACCAGGGGGTTCAGTACAAGCTGTAGTAATATACCAGGGGGTCCAGTACTAGCTGTAGTAAAATACCAGGGGGTTCAGTATTAGCTGTAGTAATATACCAGGGGGTTCAGTACTAGCTGTAGTGATATACCAGGGGGTTCAGTACTAGCTGTATTAATGTACCAGGGGGTTCAGTATTAGCTGTAGTAATATACCAGGGGGTTCAGTACTAGCTGTATTAATGTACCAGGGGGTTCAGTATTAGCTGTAGTAATATACCAGGGGGTTCAGTACTAGCTGTATTAATGTACCATGGGGTTCAGTATTAGCTGTAGTAATGTACCAGGGGGTTCAGTACTAGCTGTAGTAATATACCAGGGGGTTCAGTACTAGCTGTAGTAATGTACCAGGGGGTTCAGTACTAGCTGTAGTAATATACCAGGGGGTTCAGTACTAGCTGTAGTAATATAACAGGGGGTTGTTGGTTCAGCATTAGTTACTCTAATGTTCTAGACCAGTTGATTCTGATTCTAGAATAGCATTAGTTACTCTGATGATCTAGACCAGTTGATTCTGATTCTAGAACAGCATTAGTTACTCTGATGATCTAGACCAGTTGATTCTGATTCTAGAATAGCATTAGTTACTCTGATGATCTAGACCAGTTGATTCTGATTCTAGAACAGCATTAGTTACTCGAATGATCTAGACCAGTTGATTCTGATTCTAGAATAGCATTAGTTACTCTGATGATTTAGACCAGTTGATTCTGATTCTAGAACAGCATTAGTTACTCTGATGATCTAGACCAGTTGATTCTGATTCTAGAACAGCATTAGTTACTCTGATGATTTAGACCAGTTGATTCTGATTCTAGAACAGCATTAGTTACTCTGATGATCTAGACCAGTTGATTCTGATTCTAGAACAGCATTAGTTACTCTGATGACCTCAACCAGTTGATTCTGATTCTAGAATAGCATTAGTTACTCGAATGATCTAGACCAGTTGATTCTGATTCTAGAATAGCATTAGTTACTCTGATGATTTAGACCAGTTGATTCTGATTCTAGAATAGCATTAGTTACTCTGATGATCTCAACCAGTTGATTCTGATTCTAGAACAGCATTAGTTACTCTGATGATCTAGACCAGTTGATTCTGATTCTAGAACAGCATTAGTTACTCTGATGATTTAGACCAGTTGATTCTGATTCTAGAACAGCATTAGTTACTCTGATGATCTCAACTAGTTGATTCTGATTCTAGAATAGCATTAGTTACTCTGATGATCTCAACCAGTTGATTCTGATTCTAGAACAGCATTAGTTACTCTGATGATCTCAACCAGTTGATTCTGATTCTAGAATAGCATTAGTTACTCTGATGATCTCAACCAGTTGATTCTGATTCTAGAACAGCATTAGTTACTCTGATGATCTCAACCAGTTGATTCTGATTCTAGAACAGCATTAGTTACTCTAATGTTCTAGACCAGTTGATTCTGATTCTAGAATAGCATTAGTTACTCTGATGATTTAGACCAGTTGATTCTGATTCTAGAACAGCATTAGTTACTCTGATGATCTAGACCAGTTGATTCTGATTCTAGAATAGCATTAGTTACTCTGATGATCTCAACTAGTTGATTCTGATTCTAGAATAGCATTAGTTACTCTGATGATTTAGACCAGTTGATTCTGATTCTAGAACAGCATTAGTTACTCTAATGTTCTAGACCAGTTTATTCTGATTCTAGAATAGCATTAGTTACTCTGATGATCTAGACCAGTTGATTCTGATTCTAGAATAGCATTAGTTACTCTGATGATCTAGACCAGTTGATTCTGATTCTAGAATAGCATTAGTTACTCTGATGATCTAGACCAGTTGATTCTGATTCTAGAACAGCATTAGTTACTCTGATGATTTAGACCAGTTGATTCTGATTCTAGAACAGCATTAGTTACTCTGATGATCTCAACCAGTTGATTCTGATTCTAGAACAGCATTAGTTACTCTAATGTTCTAGACCAGTTGATTCTGATTCTAGAATAGCATTAGTTACTCTGATGATTTAGACCAGTTGATTCTGATTCTAGAACAGCATTAGTTACTCTGATGATCTAGACCAGTTGATTCTGATTCTAGAACAGCATTAGTTACTCTGATGATTTAGACCAGTTGATTCTGATTCTAGAACAGCATTAGTTACTCTGATGATCTAGACCAGTTGATTCTGATTCTAGAACAGCATTAGTTACTCTGATGACCTCAACCAGTTGATTCTGATTCTAGAATAGCATTAGTTACTCGAATGATCTAGACCAGTTGATTCTGATTCTAGAATAGCATTAGTTACTCTGATGATTTAGACCAGTTGATTCTGATTCTAGAATAGCATTAGTTACTCTGATGATCTCAACCAGTTGATTCTGATTCTAGAACAGCATTAGTTACTCTGATGATCTAGACCAGTTGATTCTGATTCTAGAACAGCATTAGTTACTCTGATGATTTAGACCAGTTGATTCTGATTCTAGAACAGCATTAGTTACTCTGATGATCTCAACTAGTTGATTCTGATTCTAGAATAGCATTAGTTACTCTGATGATCTCAACCAGTTGATTCTGATTCTAGAACAGCATTAGTTACTCTGATGATCTCAACCAGTTGATTCTGATTCTAGAATAGCATTAGTTACTCTGATGATCTCAACCAGTTGATTCTGATTCTAGAACAGCATTAGTTACTCTGATGATCTCAACCAGTTGATTCTGATTCTAGAACAGCATTAGTTACTCTAATGTTCTAGACCAGTTGATTCTGATTCTAGAATAGCATTAGTTACTCTGATGATTTAGACCAGTTGATTCTGATTCTAGAACAGCATTAGTTACTCTGATGATCTAGACCAGTTGATTCTGATTCTAGAATAGCATTAGTTACTCTGATGATCTCAACTAGTTGATTCTGATTCTAGAATAGCATTAGTTACTCTGATGATTTAGACCAGTTGATTCTGATTCTAGAACAGCATTAGTTACTCTAATGTTCTAGACCAGTTTATTCTGATTCTAGAATAGCATTAGTTACTCTGATGATCTAGACCAGTTGATTCTGATTCTAGAATAGCATTAGTTACTCTGATGATCTAGACCAGTTGATTCTGATTCTAGAATAGCATTAGTTACTCTGATGATCTAGACCAGTTGATTCTGATTCTAGAACAGCATTAGTTACTCTGATGATTTAGACCAGTTGATTCTGATTCTAGAACAGCATTAGTTACTCTGATGATCTCAACCAGTTGATTCTGATTCTAGAACAGCATTAGTTACTCTGATGATCTAGACCAGTTGATTCTGATTCTAGAATAGCATTAGTTACTCTGATGATCTAGACCAGTTGATTCTGATTCTAGAATAGCATTAGTTACTCTGATGATCTAGACCAGTTGATTCTGATTCTAGAACAGCATTAGTTACTCTGATGATTTAGACCAGTTGATTCTGATTCTAGAACAGCATTAGTTACTCTGATGATCTCAACCAGTTGATTCTGATTCTAGAACAGCATTAGTTACTCTGATGATTTAGACCAGTTGAATCATATTCTAGAACAGCATTAGTTACTCTGATGATCTAGACCAGTTGATTCTGATTCTAGAACAGCATTAGTTACTCTGATGATTTAGACCAGTTGATTCTGATTCTAGAACAGCATTAGTTACTCTGATGATCTAGACCAGTTGATTCTGATTCTAGAATAGCATTAGTTACTCTGATGATTTAGACCAGTTGATTCTGATTCTAGAACAGCATTAGTTACTCTGATGATCTCAACCAGTTGATTCTGATTCTAGAACAGCATTAGTTACTCTGATGATCTAGACCAGTTGATTCTGATTCTAGAATAGCATTAGTTACTCTGATGATCTAGACCAGTTGATTCTGATTCTAGAACAGCATTAGTTACTCTGATGATCTAGACCAGTTGATTCTGATTCTAGAACAGCATTAGTTACTCTGATGATCTAAACCAGTTGATTCTGATTCTAGAATAGCATTAGTTACTCTGATGATCTAGACCAGTTGATTCTGATTCTAGAACAGCATTAGTTACTCTGATGATCTCAACCAGTTGATTCTGATTCTAGAACAGCATTAGTTACTCTGATGATTTAGACCAGTTGATTCTGATTCTAGAACAGCATTAGTTACTCTGATGATTTAGACCAGTTGATTCTGATTCTAGAACAGCATTAGTTACTCTGATGATTTAGACCAGTTGATTCTGATTCTAGAATAGCATTAGTTACTCTGATGATCTAGACCAGTTGATTCTGATTCTAGAACAGCATTAGTTACTCTGATGATCTAGACCAGTTGATTCTGATTCTAGAACAGCATTAGTTACTCTGATGATCTAGACCAGTTGATTCTGATTCTAGAATAGCATTAGTTACTCTGATGATCTCAACCAGTTGATTCTGATTCTAGAACAGCATTAGTTACTCTTATGATCTAGACCAGTTGATTCTGATTCTAGAATAGCATTAGTTACTCTGATGATCTCAACCAGTTGATTCTGATTCTAGAACAGCATTAGTTACTCTGATGATCTAGACCAGTTGATTCTGATTCTAGAATAGCATTAGTTACTCTGATGATCTAGACCAGTTGATTCTGATTCTAGAACAGCATTAGTTACTCTGATGATTTAGACCAGTTGATTCTGATTCTAGAACAGCATTAGTTACTCTGATGATCTAGACCAGTTGATTCTGATTCTAGAACAGCATTAGTTACTCTGATGATCTAGACCAGTTGATTCTGATTCTAGAACAGCATTAGTTACTCTGATGATCTCGACCAGTTGATTCTGATTCTAGAACAGCATTAGTTACTCTGATGATCTCAACCAGTTGATTCTGATTCTAGAATAGCATTAGTTACTCTGATGATCTCAACCAGTTGATTCTGATTCTAGAACAGCATTAGTTACTCTGATGATCTCAACCAGTTGATTCTGATTCTAGAATAGCATTAGTTACTCTGATGATTTAGACCAGTTGATTCTGATTCTAGAACAGCATTAGTTACTCTGATGATCTCAACCAGTTGATTCTGATTCTAGAATAGCATTAGTTACTCTGATGATTTAGACCAGTTGATTCTGATTCTAGAACAGCATTAGTTACTCTGATGATCTCAACCAGTTGATTCTGATTCTAGAATAGCATTAGTTACTCTGATGATCTAGACCAGTTGATTCTGATTCTAGAACAGCATTAGTTACTCTGATGATTTAGACCAGTTGATTCTGATTCTAGAACAGCATTAGTTACTCTGATGATTTAGACCAGTTGATTCTGATTCTAGAACAGCATTAGTTACTCTGATGATCTAGACCAGTTGATTCTGATTCTAGAACAGCATTAGTTACTCTGATGATTTAGACCAGTTGATTCTGATTCTAGAACAGCATTAGTTACTCTAATGTTCTAGACCAGTTGATTCTGATTCTAGAACAGCATTAGTTACTCTGATGATTTAGACCAGTTGATTCTGATTCTAGAACAGCATTAGTTACTCTGATGATCTCAACCAGTTGATTCTGATTCTAGAATAGCATTAGTTACTCTGATGATCTAGACCAGTTGATTCTGATTCTAGAATAGCATTAGTTACTCTGATGATCTCAACCAGTTGATTCTGATTCTAGAATAGCATTAGTTACTCTGATGATTTAGACCAGTTGATTCTGATTCTAGAATAGCATTAGTTACTCTGATGATCTAGACCAGTTGATTCTGATTCTAGAATAGCATTAGTTACTCTGATGATCTCAACCAGTTGATTCTGATTCTAGAACAGCATTAGTTACTCTGATGATCTCAACCAGTTGATTCTGATTCTAGAATAGCATTAGTTACTCTGATGATCTCAACCAGTTGATTCTGATTCTAGAACAGCATTAGTTACTCTGATGATCTAGACCAGTTGATTCTGATTCTAGAATAGCATTAGTTACTCTGATGATCTCAACCAGTTGATTCTGATTCTAGAACAGCATTAGTTACTCTGATGATCTAGACCAGTTGATTCTGATTCTAGAACAGCATTAGTTACTCTGATGATCTAGACCAGTTGATTCTGATTCTAGAACAGCATTAGTTACTCTGATGATCTAGACCAGTTGATTCTCCTTCGACCTTATGGCTTGGTTTTTATGGCTTGGTTTTTATGGCTTGGTTTTTATGGCTTTTTTTTTGCTCTGACAATCTCTTAGCAAAAGTTCTGAATACTTATGTAAAAAGGATATTTACCTTTTTTTTATTTGTTTCCGTTCTTTTTTAAATCTAAAAACCTGTTTTTGCATTGTCATTGTGGAGTAATGTGTGTAGATGTCTGAGGAAATATGTTTTATTTCATCCATTTTAGAATAGGGCTGTAACATAACAAGATGTGGAAAAAGTCAAGGGGTCACTTTGCGAATGCACTGTATTCCCACAACAATATCATAGTACATTAAAACATCATGCTTTTCTGCTTCTGTTCTAAGACCTGTGGAGTCCACTTCCCAAATGGCACCCTATTCCCTATATAGTGCACTACGTTTGACTAGAGCCTTATGGGTCTGGGTCAAAAGTAGTGTACACTATATAGGGAATAGGAAGCCATTTGGAACGTACTTTAAATATTCCCAAAGCCTTGTGGGTCCAGTGTTGTAACCCAGGGGGAGAGGGCATTGAACAGTCTTCCGGTTGTGACCTCTCTTATTCTCTTCTCCACCCTGAGAATGACCTGACATTAATCCCCCAGACATAGCCTTCAGCGTTCAAAAGGAAGTTTGTCCTTTGTCTAAACCAACACAAGAGAGAGAGAATAGATGGATGTCTGTTCTTCTGTAATAGATGTGTGTGTGTGTTTCAACTAAGGGTGTGTTTGTAAGTTCGATCTGGAGTCCCTGAGTGTGCTCAGAGTGCGCTCTGGGCCGTAAGTACATTCAGAGAGTTTTCAGATTTTCCTTTCAGAAATTCAGAGCGTTCAGAGAGCACACTGGACACTGGCTGAGGAGTAGGGTTGATCCGAGTGCTCTGACCTGACAACAGCAGTCAAGCACCCAAGCTAACTGGCTAACTTTGGCTAGCTTGCTAGCTACTTCCTGACATAAATGAGAGAAAACCTCACTCTGACCCTTTTTCTCGCCTTGGCAGAGCTGGTTGGGCTGTTTTCATGTTATCCAGTGCCTTGGTGACTGTAACTGTGCTGTTGGCAACAATTTAATTACACTTTTTTGCCGACTATTACTGACACCGGCCATATTCAACAGGTGTTGAGAGTTGGCTCTTACTGACACCGGCCATATTCAACAGGTGTTGAGAGTTCGCTCTTACTGACACCGGCCATATTCAACAGGTGTTGAGAGTTGGCTCTTACTGACACCGGCCATATTCAACAGGTGTTGAGAGTTGGCTCTTACTGACACCGGCCATATTCAACAGGTGTTGAGAGTTGGCTCTTACTGACACCGGCCATATTCAACAGGTGTTGAGAGTTCGCTCTTACTGACACCGGCCATATTCAACAGGTGTTGAGAGTTGGCTCTTACTGACACCGGCCATATTCAACAGGTGTTGAGAGTTCGCTCTTACTGACACAGGCCATATTCAACAGGTGTTGAGAGTTCACTCTTACTGACACCGGCCATATTCAACAGGTGTTGAGAGTTCGCTCTTACTGACACCGGCCATATTCAACAGGTGTTGAGAGTTCGCTCTTGCACGCTCAGACGAGAGTATTGAGATAGGAGTAGATAGCCAGAGTGAATTTACGAACGCACCCTACGAAAAAACGGAATTTACCCCCTACTCAGGAATAGGGTGCCATTTTGGATGTACTCTATATCTACAGTATATCCTATTCCATGGGGATTTGATGGTTGGATAATAGTACAGATGGGTGGCAGTCAGCAATGATGACAACCGTCAAAATAAACCTTCTATGGTTTTCTGTTCATTACATAGTTGTATATTCCATGTGGGTTGTGGATAAAAATAATATTTGGGATGAAATCAAATCTAATCACATTTTATTTGTCACATACACATGGTTAGCAGATGTTATTGCGAGTGTAGCGAAATGCTTGTGCTTCTAGTTCCTACAGTGCAGTAATACCTAACAATTCCCCAACAACAACCTATTACACACAAATCTAAAGGGGTGAATGAGAATATGTACATATAAGTATATGGATGAGCGATGGCCGAGCGGCATAGGCAAGGTGCAATAGATGGTACAGAATACAGTACATACATGTGATATGAGTAATGTAAGATATGTAAACATTATAACAGTGGCATTATTTAGAGTGGCATTGTATAAAGTGAAAAGTGATCAATTTATTAAAGTGTCCAGTGTTTGGGTCTCAATGTAGGCAGCAGCCTCTCTGAGTTAGTGATGGCTGTTCAGCAGTCTGATAGCCTTGAGATTAAAGCTGTTTTTCAGTCCTTCGGTCCCAGCTTTGTTGCACCTATATTGACCTCGCCTTCTTTATGGTAGCGGTGGGAACAGACAGAGGCTCGGGTGGTTCTTGTCCTTGATGATTGTTTTGGCCTTCCTGTGACATTGGGTGCTGTAGGTGTCATGGAGGGCAGGTAGTTTGCCCCCGGTGATGCGTTGTGTAGACCTCACCACCCTCTGGAGAGCCTTGCGGTTGAGGGCGGAGCAGTTGCCATACCAGGCTGTAACAGCCCGACAGGATGCTCTTGATTGTGCATCTGTAAAGGTTTGTCAGGGTTTTGGGTGACAAATTTCTTCAGCCTCGTCATTGTTGGTAATCAAGACCACTACTGTTGTGTCGTCTGCAAACTTGATGATTGAGTTGGAGGCGTGCATGGCCACGTAGTCATGGGTGAACAGGGAGTACAGGAGGGGGCTGAGCTCGTTTAGTATTGAGACTATCGATTTGTCTTTTTCTTTTTCTGACATTCTTTTTTTTATGATGACCTTGATGACCTTGATGACCTTGATGACCTATGATCACATGCAACTCATCTCTTTTCCTCTCTCTCCCTCCACTCCTCTTCCATCTCCATCTACTCCTTTAATCACTCATCTTCGCTTCCTCTCTCTCTCTCTCTCTCTCTCTCTCTCTCTCTCTCTCTCTTATTACTCTGAACATGTCTCTCTTCCAAAAAATATGTACATCTCAATGAGACAAACTTGCATGAACAAAGGTTTTATATATATATATTTTACACATCTAACACTATCTATTTCTTTTTCTCTCTCCTCCAGGGTGACCATACGTGGGCGACCATGTTGGGCCAGAGTGTCCGTTTGCAGCCAGTACCCATCCAGAGCCTGTCTGAGCTGGAGAGGGCCCGGCTGCAGGATGTGGCCTGCTACCATCTGGAGAAGAGGGACCTGGACTTCAACATCAGCATCCCCAGAGGTACAGAACTGATAGGTCTGGTACTCTGTGGCCATGCCAGAAAGGATAGACAGAGATATGTGTACGAGGCTGGTCTATCTCCAGATAATAAAGGGTTTTGGGGTTTGAATCTGGAGGAGAAGGACCTCATAATCAGCGTCCCTAGAAGTACAGAGGAAGGGGTAGCAGTTCATATATGGCCATGCTAAAAGACAGAAATATGTTATGGGATATGAGATGGAAGTCCCCAGAGCTTTACAAGTGAGGAATAAATACTACAGTATATGTCCACACTATACAGGGGAAGTAGACTCTATGGCCATACTATAAAGGGGAAGTAGACTCTATGGCCATACTAGAGAGGAGGAGTAGACTCTATGGCCATACTAGAGAGGATGAGTAGACTCTATGGCCATACTAGAGAGGAGGAGTAGACTCTATGGCCATACTAGAGAGGAGGAGTAGACTCTATGGCCATACTAGAGAGGAGGAGTAGACTCTATGGCCATACTAGAGAGGAGGAGTAGACTCTATTGCCATGCTAGAGAGGAGGAGTAGACTCTATGGCCATGCTAGAGAGGAGGTGTAGACTCTATGGCCATACTAGAGAGGAGGAGTAGACTATATGGCCATGCTAGAGATGAGGAGTAGACTCTATGGCCATGCTAGAGAGGAGGAGTAGACACTATGGCCATACTAGAGAGGAGGAGTATACTCTATGGCCATACTAGAGAGGAGGAGTAGACTCTATGGCCATGTTAGAGAGGAGGAGTAGACTCTATGGCCATACTAGAGAGGAGGAGTAGACTCTATGGCCATGTTAGAGAGGAGGAGTAGACTCTATGGCCATACTAGAGAGGAGGTGTAGACTCTATTGCCATACTAGAGGAGAGGAGTAGACTCTATGGCCATACTAGAGAGGAGGTGTAGACTCTATGGCCATGCTAGAGAGGAGGTGTAGACTCTATGGCCATACTAGAGAGGAGGTGTAGACTCTATGGCCATGCTAGAGAGGAGGAGTAGACTCTATGGCCATACTAGAGAGGAGGTGTAGACTCTATGGCCATGCTAGAGAGGAGGTGTAGACTCTATGGCCATACTAGAGAGGAGGTGTAGACTCTATGGCCATGTTAGAGAGGAGGAGTAGACTCTATGGCCATACTAGAGAGGAGGTGTAGACTCTATGGCCATGCTAGAGAGGAGGAGTAGACTCTATGGCCATGCTAGAGAGGAGGTGTAGACTCTATGGCCATGTTAGAAAGGAGGTGTAGACTCTATGGCCATACTAGAGAGGAGGTGTAGACTCTATGGCCATACTAGAGAGGAGGTGTAGACTCTATGGCCATGCTAGAAAGGAGGAGTAGACTCTATGGCCATGTTAGAAAGGAGGAGTAGACTCTATGGCCATGCTAGAGAGGAGGAGTAGACTCTATGGCCATGCTATAAAGGAGGAGTAGACTCTATGGCCATACTAGAAAGGACGGACTCATATAGACATATAGTCCTGGAATAACATGATTTAAATTTCTTAAACATTCATTTTTTAAATTAAATCTCTTTTCTGAACATATTGAACAAGATAAAGAGGGAGTCGTGATATGATACGGATGTGATATACAGTATGATATGAAAATCATGCAGCGCCGTGTCACGATCGCAGATTTTAGAGAAACAACAAATGTCGGAATATATAAGTGTCTTATATCGGCTGAAAGCTTAAATTCTTGTTAATTTAACTGCACTGTCCAATTTACAGTAGCTATTACTGTGAAAAAAGGAGAGCTCCTAACAACAAAATGCTTTTATCACCAAGATAGGTTTGATAAATTCACCTCTGAAGGTGAAGTGTGTACCTACATTCTGAAATCTTGCTCTGATTTATCATCCAAAGGGTCCCACGGATAACATGAAGTGTCATTTTGTTAGATAAAATCATTTTCCATATCCCAAAAAGGTCCATATAGCATGCACGATTGATTTTGTATTTCCACTCGTTCAATTTGCAAAGAAAGGAATCTGAAAATCTAACCCTAAACGTTGTATCAACCAGTCAAATCACATTCGTATTTATTCCTCAGAGATCCTAGAACGTAACCAGACTTCACTATATCATTAGGAATGTGGTATATCATATTGGACACCAAATTTGGTCAGAGAACGACGCCTTCATGACACGCCAATGACGCGGGGCGGTCTTCACATGATTGATTGTAACTTTGTCAAATAAGCACCAATCGTGGTCAAACAAAGCTAGCTAGATAGCCAATGAGCTGGGCTTTACGGGAGTTTCTGGAATCCCCGAATCTGTCGCAAAATGTAGCGGCTATCCTTGTGCGACAGCAAGCCTTTTCCTTTTGGACAGAAATTCTAAGAATATGGAGCATTATGAAGTTATGAAAACTGTTTTTTTTGCAAATGTTGAACTTACAATATGGCTACTAATACTGGAAAAGCTAAATCAAAGTCCAAGTATACAAATGTGACGATATTCTTGCAGAAAAATGTCACGTGAATGTAAATGTCTCCTTCACGATTTGCCCAAATGTACCTGGGTGACTTCACACTAAATGTCATGTAGTTTGCTCATACTTCAAAGTGATCCATCTGAAACTTTGCACATACCATCTTGTGGACACCATGGGAATTACAACCAGAGTGATGGCTAGATGTGGGACCTAAATATATATATTTTTAAATAAAACAGTTATTTTTTTCTTTGTATTTTTTTCTACCAGATCTATTGTGTTATATTCTCCTACATTTAATTCACATTTCCACAACTTCAACGTGTTTCCTTTCAAATGGTACCAAGAATATGCATAATCCTTGCTTCAGGTCCTGAGCTACAGCCTATGTGTTACTTCAATACATCTCAGAGAGAAGCAATCGGGGTAGAAGGGCCTTGGTCAGGGGGGGGGGGGGGACCAACAACCCAACGGTCACAAATCTAATCTAGTCAAATCTAATCTGGTCAAATCAAATCTAATCTTGTCTAATCTAATCTAGTCAAATCAAATCTAATCTTGTCTAATCTAATCTGGTCAAATCAAATCTAATCTTGTCTAATCTAATCTGGTCAAATCAAATCTAATCTTGTCTAATCTAATCTGGTCAAATCAAATCTAATCTTGTCTAATCTAATCTGGTCAAATCAAATCTAATCTTGTCTAATCTAATCTGGTCAAATCAAATCTAATCTTGTCTAATCTAATCTGGTCAAATCAAATCTAATCTTGTCTAATCTAATCTAGTCAAATCAAATCTAATCTTGTCTAATCTAATCTAGTCAAATCAAATCTAATCTTGTCTAATCTAATCTAGTCAAATCAAATCTAATCTTGTCTAATCTAATCTAGTCAAATCAAATCTAATCTTGTCTAATCTAATCTGGTCAAATCAAATCTGGTCAAATCAAATCTAATCTGGTCAAATCTAATCTAATCTGGTCAAATCTAATCTTGTCTAATCTAATCTGGTCAAATCTAATCTAATCTTGTCTAATCTAATCTAGTCAAATCAAATCTAATCTTGTCTAATCTAATCTAGTCAAATCAAATCTAATCTTGTCTAATCTAATCTAGTCAAATCTAATCTGGTCAAATCAAATCTAATCTGGTCAAATCTAATCTTGTCTAATCTAATCTGGTCAAATCTAATTCAAAAGTAGGAATAGGAAGAAGAGTAGGAGTAACAAGAGTAGAAGGGGTGGTAGGGTGTTACATTCCTCTCTCTTGTCACCAGGGCTACATAAGAGGCGTCACCCTGAACAGTCTCAGTGCTTCTCCATCCATGTCTATTTTCAGAATGTTAACCTCTTGACCTTTAACCCCTGACCTCTCTCTAATCAGTCAACTGTCTGGACACTGTCATGGGCACGTTTATCGGTCAAAGCAGAAGAATAACATTCCAAAGTTATGTCTCTTTCGTTGATTTATTGTGTGAGTTTTTATTTTTATTACCTGAAGTAAAAGAGTAGAAAGGACTCCTGTATATTTACAACTAAAAAAATATTGTATTGGAAAGTGTAACTTTTTGGGCACAATCGTTAGGAATGGAGATTAGAATATAATAACTTTATTTCATCTAGGGGGAACTTCAGTTTGTTCACTTTGGGTCAGTGGCTGGTTGGTTTCATAACACAATCAAGTTCTTTGTCAACACAATTTTTTCCCAGCACATCCATGTTTTATCCATTTGTTCCCATGGATACGTTTGTCATTGTGAATCATTTGGGATTCAGCCTTGATAAACTCGTAGTAGATTAATTGTATATGTTTGCCATATGTTGGACCGGAAAACAGCAATGTGAGAATTATCTGCAGTACAGATGTAGGGTCTTAATTTGATCACTCTTTTGTTGCTGATAACTTTTTTGTGCATTTTCAGGTTTAAAATGGCTTCTTAAGTTTGTAATTTCCACTTTAAGATGTCAGATGTGATTTTCCCTAACAAAAAATATATCAACCCCTACATTACTTTTAATACACATAATAATTCAAATATTCTGTTGCTGAGGGATGATTTTTATGCTGTAGCAAACTAGCTCAAATTAAGAGCCTACATCTGTATGTTTTAAGTAATATCATGTGTCGTTAGTCCACATCACTTATAGGAAGAGTTTTTTAAACCGCTTTCCCCTCTTTTTCTCCCCGCTTTCCCCTCTCTCCCTCTCTCTCCCTCTTTCATCCCTCTCTCTCCCTCTTTCATCCCTCTCTCTCCCTCTTTCATCCCTCTATCTACCCCTTTCCTCCCTCTTTCGTCCCTCTTTCATCCCTCTCTCTCCCTCTTTCATCCCTGTCTCTACCTTTTTCATCCCTCTCTCTCCCTCTTTCATCCCTCTATCTACCCCTTTCCCCCCTCTTTCGTCCCTCTTTCATCCCTCTCTCTCCCTCTTTCGTCCCTCTTTCATCCCTCTCTCTCCCTCTTTCATCCCTCTCTCTCCCTCTTTCATCCCTGTCTCTACCTTTTTCATCCCTCTCTCCCTCTTTCATCCCTCTCTCTCCCTCTTTCATCCCTGTCTCTACCTTTTTCATCCCTCTCTCTCCCTCTTTCATCCCTCTTTCGTCCCTCTTTCATCCCTCTCTCTTACTCTTTCATCCCTCTTTCATCCCTCTTTCATCCCTCTTTCATCCCTCTCTCTCCCTCTTTCACCCCCCTCTCTCCCTCTTTCATCCCTCTCTCTTCCTCTTTTTCTACCATTTTTACCCTTTTTGTTAATCCTCCCTCTCTCCCTCTTGTCTCCATCTTTCTCGCCCTCTTTCTCCCTCTATTCTCCCTCTTTATTTCTCCCTCTTTCATCCTTTTCGTCCTCTCTTTTCCCAAACTCTGGGGTCAAAGGGATATGGCCCCTCTCTCTGGGGTGACGTTTCCCATGGGTACAGATCTAGGATCAGCTTCCCATCCCCCAATCCTGACCGTAACCATTAGTGGGGGAAATGCTAAACTGAATCAGGATCAGCGTCTAGGGGCAACTTCACGCTCCTCCTGGGCCCCTCAGTAATGCATAGTTTCTGAAACACAGCTGCTATACAAACACAGGAGGCTGCCGAGGGGAGAACGGCTCATAATAATAACCTGAACGGAGTAAATAGATTGTCTACAATTGAACAACCTCTTGTGTACAACCATACAGCATCCAGCATTGAAAAGTGCTACGGTAACAGCATGTGCCCAGTCATGGACAGATTTTCACCTAATTTGTTCCAATAAATGCTAATTCCATGGTATAATATAAACTCATTCCTTACTGAATCCTGGAATAGAAAACTAACAGTCACTGGACAACGCTGTAGTATCAAGACTCATTATAGAAAACTAACAGTCACTCGACAACGCTGTAGTATCAAGACTCATTATAGAAAACTAACAGTCACTCGACAACGCTGTAGTATCAAGACTCATTATAGAAAACTAACAGTCACTCGACAACGC